>NC_069390.1:57655679-57955679 GCF_027475565.1 Acinonyx jubatus | reverse complement strand
AACCAATCACTGATGAGGTGAATGGGATTACTATGGTTGGTAAAAAGCCAGTCATGGCTAGTCTCTGGGGCCCACCTTCTGTACAGTAAACAAAGAGAAAGGAATAACAAAACGGAATTTTGCTGATAAACAGGAACCCAAGAATGGCTGTGGGTAGACAAGCAACTGCATCTGCCATAGCGTCTACCACAAGTCACTAGCTTTATAAATTTGGTGAACATCTGTGTCTATCACTTTTTATACTTTTAAAATACAAATGTTTACATAATAATGAACCATGCATATGGCTCTGCAATTTACATTTTTTCGCTCAATATTGTTTTCTGAGAGCTATTTTTGTCAATATATGTATCTAATGCATTCCTTTGAAGTCCTAGTGAGTATTCCATCTCATGTATATCCCAAATTTTATTTCTCCACTCCCTTACTGATGGATATGTAGGCTGTTTAACTTTTTTCTATTTTCTCATTAGTACAAGTAATGATACATTTCTTACCTTTATGTGCCCTCCTTCCTGTGAGCAAGTTTCTCTAGAATGTATGTACAGTCCCTAAGTATGTCCCCATTTACTAGATTCTGCCAAAACGTTGTTGCTGTTAATCCTAGAGAACAATGTGTAGCCTTGAAAGTAAATTTCTTGACTTCTCTGTGACTCAGTTTACACATCAATATAACAAAGATAATAACAGCATCACTCTTATACTGCTTTTGTGACAGTGAATGAAGATAGATAGATAGATAGATAGATAGATAGATAGATAGATAGATAGATAGATTACAGCAAAAGCTACTACAATTTTCTGGATTACTGTTATTATTATTAATCCTTATATTCCTAGAATAAAGTATGGGGACTATTCATATTCCATAACACCACTGCCTGTATAAATCCAGGCTAGAGTTGAACCAAAAATACATTTGCATGAGGTTGGGAAGGCAGAAGTGGAGCAGCAGTCATTATACTCTGAAGTTAACAGCGGTTAGACGCAGTAAAAGACACACATAAGGCTGCCTGCAGATTCCATGTGGTCTTTGTGCTCCCGTTCTGCATCTAGCTTTTGTTCCCAACTGCAGGCCTTGCTGACAAATTGTGACTCCAGGCCCACTAGCAGATGGACTGGACGGTCTTCCATAGATGTCTCCACCTGCTCTCCTTTGGGGTCCCACTGAGCAGCTGGATAGATCTTGCTTCCCACTTCCTGGCCTGAGTTGTCCACCTGTGCAGAGCTTCAGAAGGGCTGGTCAATAACTTTTCTCTAATCCTCCAACTCCCCCTTTCAGACCCTCTTTCAGCCTCTCTCACAATTGTGTAATACCTTAGTCCTATAAATAAATCCCTTATACCATACACTCATAGTGATTCTTCTTTCCTGACTGGAATCTGACTGATGTAACATCCTTTCACGATATTTCAATTGAGCTGTTTCTTTTTAACGATTTAACCCAAATCTCCTTTATATAGTCTAGATTGATTCCTTCCTTCCTTCCTTTCTTTAATTTGCTATTTTTGTGCTAATGTTTTTGCTCACTAATTTACAAGAGGAAACTTTTTAGTGAATCCTGGCAGCAAGAAGTTCTCCCATGATTTTCTACACAAAACCCCCAATCTCCCCAACAAATTTGGGCATCCTATTTATTTTTAGCCAAACCAATTTCTGATATACTTCTATATAACTGCTGCTGGATTTTCCTAGGGTTACAGTAATGTGCATGCCCTTAAAATTTTTTTAAACTTTTAATATTTAATCCAACTATAATTAACATACAGTGTTATATTAGTTTCAGGTGTACAATATGATTCAACACTCTGTACACTGCTCACTGCTCATCATGGGAAGTGTACTCTTCAATCCCCATGACCCTATCCCCCTGCCCTACAATATCCTTCCTAATGTCAAATAACTTCCACCAATCCCTGTTTGCCTACTGATTGTTATGGTTTTCTATTTTCATTTTAAACCTGCGGTTTTAAATCCACGTAATATATTTCTATTTCTTTGCTGCAAATCTGACATTGTCATTTGCACAAACTTTTCGGGAGCCATTGCGAGGCCAAGCTCTTCTATCAGGTTATTGGCAGACAGTATCCGATAATAGCGTATGGGAAAAAGTAGATTTACAATACACTGTTAAGAGATTATTTTAAATTCAAAAATAATTTTAAAGAAAAATACTACAAACAGTAGTATAACAAATCAGAGTAGCATAAGATGTAGTTAAACCAAGCAAGTGTGTATGTACAATCGTTTATTTGGATTTTTATATGCTTTATTGTCATTTTTATAATGTGTTCTGGTTTTTATTGATAAAGATCTTTCACACTTCTTATTAAATATATTACTAGGTACTTATATCGTGTTCATTTGCTGTTTGGTCATTGCTGGTACATATAGTCTACTTGATTTTCATGTTGATCTTATATACAACAAATGTGCTACATTTTCTAATTCTAATAGTTTTCAGATTCCCTCACGTTTTCTACATAACATTCATATCTGAAGAAGAAAGTTTTCTCCCTTTATTTCAAATACTTGTACCTTGTCTCTTTTCTCCATGTAATTATGTAGACCAAGGCCTCAGGTGTGATATTTTATTGTGCTGATCCTTATGTGCATCCTGATGTGCTTTGTGAATTCAATGGGAAGTTTCACCATTAAGGCTAATGCTTGCTATGGATCTGATAGCCATTCTCTAACATTTTAAGAAAACTCCCTTCTGTTTCTCGTTTACAAAGAGTTTTAATAACTACTCGTACTGTTTGCAAACGTTTGAGGCTTTACCATGTACATTTATTTTACAGATATTGACTCATTTAATCCATGCAGACACACTTCGAAGTATTATCTCCATTTTACAGACAATAAAAAGCACAGGGAAATCAAAGAACTTGTCCAAGATCACATGATAATCATTTCTGATTACTGCTTTAAAAACAACAACCGATTTATCAGATTAAAACAACACCCATTTATTAGCTCGTAGTTTCTGTAGAAGTCCAGGTACAGCATGGTTGGGTTTTCTGTTCAAGGTCTAACAAGTCTGAAATCAAGACGTTGCCCAGTCTGTGCTCTCATGTGAACTCAGGGTCATCTTCCAAGCTTATTCAGGTTGTTGGCAGAATTTAGTTCCTGTGGTTGTAGGACTAACCGAGTTCCTTGCTAGCTGTCAGCCAGATGTCACTCTCAGCTCCTAGTGGCCACCCTCAAGTGTTAGCTACATGGCTCATTTCATAAGCAGTTCACAGCATGGCTGTTTGCTCGTCTGCAGGCTAGCAAAGAGCATCTGCTACTGCTTCTTGGCTGTCAAGGGCTCACTCAATTAGGTCAGGCCCGCTCAGATAATCTCCCTTCATACTGACTCAAAATCAAATGATGAGTGGCCCTAATCAAGGGAATGAAATTCCATTATGTTCACAAGTCCTGCCCACATCCAAGGGGAAGAAATTATACAGAACGTGTATACCAGGATAGCAGCAGTACTATTTCCATTTCTATCTAACACATATAATAAATTAGAATCTGAATTCAAACTCATGCTCCTAATCAAAACCCATACTGCCTTTCTAAATAAGTACTGAATTTATTGAATGCTTTTTCTACATTTATTGAAATAACCGTATGATATTTCTGTTGATCTGTTAATGAGCGAATCATGTGGAAGGCTTTTTTTTAACGTTGAACCAAGCTCCTGAATTGCTAGATTCAGCTTGCACACACCTTATTTTGTATTTGTGTACTTATGTCCATAAATGAGTTTGTCTATCAGCTTTGTTTTTCACATTGTCCTGCTCAGGTTCTTTTATCAAATTCAAATTTAGTTTATTAACCACCTTCAAGGCAAAAGCTTGCTTCATTTCTTACCCAATCTCTTTAAGTTCTTGCTTTCACTCAGTTTTTAGTCCAAGTATGTTTTTTTCTTCAATAAGCTCTATGCCCAATGTGGGGCTTGAACTCACGACCCCAAAGTCAAGAGTCGCACTCTCTACTCGCATGTTCTACCATCTGAGCCAGCCAGGTGCCCCAGGCCTAAGTATTCCTTATTTCTTTGTTAACTAATAAATATATTTAAGATTTTTCTTAATCCCACATTTTCAGTATTGGTCTCGATATCTATTTTACCATAATCTGGAAACAAATCCTATTCAGTTTTCCCATTTCTTTTCAAATTAACTTTGTTACATTTCTTTAAAAAAATATTCTCCCTAACTTTTAAAAGTTGTTCATAGTACATGATTATGATTTTTCAATCTTTATTGTACCTGTGTCTGCCTTTTTTTGTTGTCATAACTTTTCTCTATTTTTTCTTAGCCATTAAAAAAATATTTCTTCCTTGCCATTCCTTCTAATCTCTACTCCTAGAATTCCTATCAGGTATATGTTGACACCTCCATCATCCTTTATGTCCTGTAACTTCTGTTTCATATATTTCTGACTCTCTGTGCTGCATTTTGGATGTTTTCATTCCTATGTCACTATTCACGAATTCTCTCCTTAAGTGTGTCCACTCTACTATTTACTTTGAGGGTTTTTTTTTTTTTTTAATAAATAGACTTTTTCCTTTCCAATATGACCTTCTAAAAAACTCTACTTTTTATAAACCACAATTGCTCATTTCTGTTGTGTAAAGTCCCATTCTTGTTTTTTAAATTATTGTTTCTATTTCCATAGGTGTGCATTTTAGTTTCTGGTTTTTTCCCCCACCTGTGTTCTTGAATTTCCCCTCTGGATTTTCTATTCTCAGGATATTTTGTAAAAGATTAGAGTGGAAAAGAGTCAACTGAAGAAACCATTAACAACTTAACCTTCAGGACCTATACTACTCCTAGACGGACAGTAGATTGGGCAGTCCTTAAGTGTATTTATGGTCAACCTGATTTTTAGTATCCTCTAGGAGTTCAAATGGTTGGAACACAATAGAGAAAAGACGGTTATTTTAGTCAAAAGACATCTGGTAAACATAACGATTACCTGAGTTCTAGCAACCCTTGTTCTTTAAATACTATCCGATATTGCTCTATGCGTATCTATACACGTGTACACTCAGGCAGGCACACTCATGTGTGAAATTCATGACAATAAATCATGGTATTTCTTTCTTTCTTTTTTTTAGAGACAGAGTATGCAAGTGGTGCAGAGGGAGAGAACCTTTTTTTTTTAAATTTATTTAGTTATTTATTTATTGAGAGAGAGAGAGAGGAAGCATGCCTGTGCACATACAGGGGAGGGGCAGAGAAAGATGGAGAGAGAAGGAGAGAGAGACAATCCCAAGCAGGCTCTGCTCTGACAGCGCAGAGCCTGATGCAGGGCTCAATCTCACAAACCATGAGATCATGACATGAGCCAAAACCAACAGTCAGACACTCAACCAACTGAGCCACCCAGGTGCCTCAGAGGGAGATCGTCTCAAGGAGGCTCCACACTTAGTTGTACGCTCAACTGACAGAGCCACCCAGGGGCCCCTAAATCATGGTATTTCTAATTTAATATTTGTAACCTTTTGTTTCACTGCCTTGGTAATGAAATACTATTTCATAAACACTACTTAATGTTCCTCTGAATTAATCTTGTCAGACAAATAGATCCTGATGTGAGTATATTTTTGCAGGGAATAAGCACTGGATCATCGAAGTGTAATGTTATTCTCACTTGAAAAGCCAAGAAATTAAAAAGATACTCTGAGCAAAGTAACTTTTAAATTGGTCCCAAAACTTTAAAATGTACTTTCTAGTTAATAATCAGTCCTTTACTTTTTTTTTTTTTTTAGTTTATTTATTTATTTTGTGAGGGAGAAAGAGAGCGAGAGAGAGAAAGAACACAAGCCAGAGAGGAACAGAGAGAGAGGGAGAGAGAGAGAATCCTAAGCAGCCTCCACGCTATCAGTGCAGAGCCTGATGCGGGGCTGGAACTCAAACCAAGAGTTCATGACCTGAGCCGAAATCAAGAGTCGGATGCTTAACTGACTGAGCCCCCCAGGCACCCCCAGTCCTTTATTCTTAACAACAAAATGACTGTTGACACTGTTCCCAAACCACCTATCAACCAGCCATATCTTTCTTTGCTCAGATCTAATTGTCTTTCTTGCTCTCCCAGGGGAATGCCTAATTAATCCCGCAATGTGTTCACAAGATAAGGGCATACCAGGTAAAGAAAGATGTGTTACTGAATAAACAGCATGAAACAAGGTAATTTTTATTTCTTGAGTTAAATAATAACCTTGGTCTGTATCTGTTCTGTAAAGGCATCTAGCATAAAGTCTATTCATAGAGCAGACAGCAGACACTCAGTAGTATTTACAGTATTGATTTTAAACTTATCATTTATTTTAAAGAGGAAAAAATGTCTTAATTGCTGATGTTGCTCATACTACTTTCCAAAAACCCAGAACAATGCCTGTCACACAGTACATACTTACTAAACATTTGATGAATGACTAAAAAGGTGAAGAGGTTCATTTGTGCATTTACGATTCGGATACCATGAGGCTTGATTTTGAATCTGCACTTAATAATACAAAATTGAGTGAAGTATTTATTCCAAATTACATACTAAAAAGACAAGTAGGCTCCCCCCAAAATGATACAAAATGGGAAGGGGAACTTCTTATAATTAAGAATGCACAAACTGTATACTCTTAGAATGGAATACTACCTATCATTTCCTCTAAAAATCTCTGAGGGAAAACAGCAGGCTATTTACCAAACTGCTTTTCAACCAACTTGTGAATCTCCCATTTTGTGATTTATGCAGAGACCATAATTAATACTGTCTCTCTCACACAGAATAATATTTGGCAAATTCAATATTAGGAGATGGCTTCTAAAAAGTTTTTCCTCTAGTAAGTAATTTTTAAAAGCCAGAAATGACAAAATGATGCTACTGCACACGCAAAAATAAATATTTCCCGTATGGAATATCTTACAACATAAGTTGCCTCAATAAATTCATTCGTCATCTACACATTTGAAAGAGTTTTAGAACAGGTGTCAATCAAACTCCAAGAGACCTACCACTTCTCATTAGCTTACCAACCTTATATTTATACAAATTAAAATAACAAAATGCTCCAGTTGCTTATTGGTGTGTTTAATTAACTTAGTGCAGTAAATTTCTGTAACGTACTACAGTTAACACTTCTAGGATTTCATCACTAGACTCTCCACACCATGAACCTGGGAGCCATCATTTACATTAATGAGAGTTACTAACAGGCAGCATGGGAAAAATTAATTCTTTTGTAAGTCTTTTAAAAAGGTCTCCAATCATATAAATGAGTAGGACTCAAAATTCTAGGCATTATTAACATCAATATTTGCTCTAAAGGAAATAAGGAGAACTACTGCTATAAATTTAAAACCAACCAAGAACTGTTATATGGAAATGATATGAACTATGAGAAAAAGTAACCACCCACACCAACCCTGTGCTAACGGTGAGAAAGACAGAAGCAGCTGTAAATGAAGAAACCTGTATTCTAGGGTTAAAGGAAGTAGTTGTAAAAGTAAAGAACGTTTTAGAGTAATGAAGATTCTAAACAGGAACAGTACAAAAGGATAGAGGCACTCTAAGAAACTTAAATGCTAACTATATAATTGTGAATAATCTGGATACAGAATAGAGGTAGCCAAGAGATAATCTGTTTCATAATCTATATAATGCCGAACAATAGACATTTGTAGACCGCATACATACAAAAGCTGCTCAAGACTCCAGGATATAACCGGGAGTGAGGCTGTAGAGAAAGGTCTGTGCAGATTTAACTGTGCCGTCAAACTGTCCTTGGAAGAGATAAACGGACTGACATTCTCACAAAGGATGAGAGCTCCTTGTCCTCTAAATGCTCACCAAATTAGTTACTAAAAGAGATACTCTATTTTTTCCACGTTTGTCTCTCTGCTGGTATTAATTTGCATTTTCCTGAGGCTGAGTATTTTTTTCTAACATTATTAGACATTTTGAGCTTGCTCTTCTGTAACATACTACGTTATACGTAATATGTAATGTATACTATGTCCGTGTTTCTGTTGGATTGACTGCTCCTTTTCTTATTGATAATATAAAGATTTTACTTATATATTCTAGATACTGACCCCTGGTTAATCTGTGTGCTAGAAAATATCTTCTGATTGGGGCACCTGGGTGGCTCGGTCAGTTAAGGGTCTGACTTCGGCTCAGGTCTTGATCCAGAGTTTGTGCCCCGTGTTGGGCTCTGTGCTGACAGCTCAGAGCCTAGAGCCTGCTTCCAATTCTGTGTCTACCTCTCTCTCTCTCTGCCCCTCTCCAACTCATTCTCTGTCTCTCTCTCAAAAATAAATAAAAACAATAAAAAAAATTTTTTTAAAAAAGAAAATATCTTCTGATATGTAGCTTGCCTTTTCATCATCGTGCATGTTTTCTTTTGTTTTAAACAAGTTTTTTTTTAATATTCATTTATTTTTGAGAGAGAAAGAGAGCCCGCGCACAGGTGGGGGAGAGGCAGACAGAGGATTCAAAGCGGGCTCTGTGTTGACACCAGAGAGCCCAATATGAGGCTCAAACTTGCAAACCTTGATATCATGACCTAAGCTGAAGTCGGATACTTAACCAACTGAGCCACCCAGGAGCCCCTCGCCCCCAACCCCACAAGCTTTTTCTCCTTTAAGTTTGTTTATTTTGGGATAGACAGAGACAGCGCAAGTTGGGAAGGGGCAGAGAGAGGGAGAGAGAGAATCCCAAGCAGGCTCCGTGCTGCCAGCACAGAGCCTGACTCGGGGCTTGAACTCACAAAACCATGAGATCATGACCTGAGCTGAAACCAGGTCAGAAGTTTAACCAACCGAGCCACCCACACGCCCCTTAGACAAGTTTTTTTTAAATGAAAAACAAATTTATGGATTTCTTATAATATGGTCTGTGTGTTTCTGTGATTTATTTAAGAGATCCTTTCCAAAGTGAAAGCTAGGAACTTTTCATCTCTCATTTCTATTGGAATGAAATTTAAGATTAAAAAGTTCAGGTACATGGGAAAGAAATCAATGCTGTGACTACTATGTGCATTTATTCAGTGTACAAATATTTACTGAATGACTATTATATGAAATGGTAATTTTATATAAATTCTATCATATTCCTCACATTTCTTTAAAGCCATTCATTTCCATTTTTAAAGCCTTCATTTTCAGATGATTATGCTACGGATGGTGAGGTGAAATATATTCGTTCAAGGTGTGTTTAATGCTGAAATTCTTTCAAAAGACTGAAATGGGAAAGCTACAGTTTTTCCTTTCCTAAGTTTAGAATACACAATTTTTATTATTTAAATATCAATATGGCTTACCCCTAATTAGATATATATATATATATGTGACTATATGTTTAAGTCAAATTAGTCATATACTTATTATAACCAATCTGTGATCCAAAACACTTTATAAAGATATATTGCTATCCTTTAAATACCTGAATACATACATATTGATATTAATGACTTATAGCTAATCAACTTTGAGAGTACTTTGTATTTTTATGTAGACTAAAGATCAAAATACAAACTTTTCCTTCTCTTATCTCTGCTAAAAGAAAACTGCTGGGCAACTTAAAGTGCAGTCACTTACAAGGCGAGGTGAAGAGCCAGAAGCTCTGGTCAGTGGAAAGGAGCAATACCTCTTATGTGCCAGTGTACGTGTCCTATTGTATCTAGCCTTAGCTGGAACATCTCTTAATTCTTTTTTTTTTTTTAATTTTTTTTTCAACGTTTATTTATTTTTTGGGACAGAGAGAGACAGAGCATGAACGGGGGAGGGGCAGAGAGAGAGGGAGACACAGAATCGGAAACAGGCTCCAGGCTCTGAGCCATCAGCCCAGAGCCCGACGCGGAGCTCGAACTCACGGACCGCAAGATCGTGACCTGGCTGAAGTCGGACGCTTAACCGACTGCGCCACCCAGGCGCCCCTCTTAATTCTCTTCTAAACACAGAAGCTCAGACGGCTAGGGGCCACCTCCTCATGCTTGCCTTTGCTGGCTGCCCCCCACTCAACCCCATTCTAATCTCTAACGTGGCCCTTTCCATGTTATGTATGACCGTGTGCCCACTCACTGTCCATCCAATGCCACTTCCGTAGTTGAATGATTTTACTTAATGTCAGCATTTTTTTTAATAATGTTTATTTATTTTTGAGAGAGAAACAGAGACAGAGTGCAAGGCGAGCAGAGCAGAGAGAGAGAGACAGACAGACAGACAGACAGACAGAATCTGAAGCAGGCTCCAGACTCCAAGCTGTCAGCACAGAGCCCGACGCGGGGCTTCAACCCATGAACTGTGAGATCATGACCTGAGCTGAAGTTGGACACTTAACCAACTGAGCCATCCAGGCGGCCCTACTTAATGCCAGCATCTTGAGCAGTACCCAATATGTACTAGTCCTCAATATGTGGTTTGACTTTGCTGTAATGTAACCCTTTTATAACTTAGTTCTCGTGATTTAACTATACACGAATTAACTCATATCAATTTTTCATTTCAAGGAATTAGAGAAAAAAATACTATGAAAACCAATTGATCATTTAATCTGATTCAGAAGTTATGTTTGGTGATCTTATTAGTTATAAGTTATCCTAGGGGAAAGGTATTAAAATATGGGAGCAAACAGAACTATCTGGTTAAAAGAATGACATAAATTTGTTTTATAATGATACTATTATCCAGGACATAAATGTTATCCTTAGAAAATTGTCCAAAGAACTATTACCATGAGATGTTTTGGGAAGTTAAAATAAGTTTACATGTGCCTAAAAATAATTTTCTTATTCTTCCCACCTATTTATTTCTTCAGAAAAAGAAAAGCATCCACAAATCACCAACTCCAAACTGTCTGGCTTGATATCGTTATCTCTCATTACTTGCCTACCAAAAAAATCAAACATATAAAAATTAAAGAAAAGAACAGTGCTACTTTCAATGTAACACCAACAAAATAAAGTCTTATTTATTCGAGTAAATGATTAATTCATACCAGAACCTAAAGCACCTATGCTGTCATATGATACATATTGATAGACTCCAAAAAGCCAATCCATGAACTACCTGGAGGACTCACTGATGCTCTGTTGAGAAACACTGATTTCTCATATTCTAATAATGTAACAATCTTCACCCCATGACACTATGACATAGTCCTCTATTACATGAAATATATTACCCACCCCCACCAACTCCGCCAAGCATTACACTGAACCTCTATTCTGATTTCAGCACACTGCAAACGAGAAAAGCACTAAGTTCAAGTTGGGGTCACATGTCAGAGTCATCTGGTTTTCTTTTTTGTCCCGCTGTCCCGTTACATTACTGTATTTTAATTTAGTTGGTTGCAGAAAGCTGAGATGACAATAATACTAGAGAAGACTTCCTCATCCAGATAATAACATCAGCACCATAAAAGCACACTTCATTAAAAACAACACACACAACAATATGCTTCCAAGTGTCAGCAGTGAAATAGCTGCACAATTACTTTAGACTCATTTCCCACATTTCCCTTCTCTCAGTGGAATGCCTAATCTTCACAAGGTGTTCATTTCCTGTCTCACCCAGCAACCACCTTCTGCATTTTTATTTTGTTGATCGCTCCTGCTTAAATTTCCATGGGGATTCCTCATTTTAAAACATGCTTTTTGCTCTCGCTCCTGAACACAACCCCATCAGCACTGCTGCCGGTGCCTTGGGTTACAACAGGCACTGAAGTTAATAGCTTGCCATGGTCCTAAGGGACCATATGAAATAATGATTGTCGTGGCCAGAGCATCTAGAGTTAAAACTATAGGCCTATGGTGTGGAGTGTCAGATTACCTAATAGCGTTTGCAAAAACTGAACATCCCTTTTGCTCTCCTAATTCAAGAAATATTTATGGAGTGCCTACACAATACAAGGCTCTCTGCAAGGCAGTGGAGTAAGTTTGATGCCAAGTAAGATGCACTTTCTACACTGAAAATATTTCAGGTAAGACCAGGACGACTCTGGCACACGACTTGTATCACTGGGCTCTTGTTAAATGAGAAGAGTATACATAAATTTACTTCACTTCTGAGATACTACTGAGAGAGAACTGCCCAGGGGATTAAGGAAGGCTATGAGAGCACACCCAACTGTGGGGAATCAAGAAAGAGTATACAAAGAAAGTTTTAGATAATAAGAGAAAGATTTTATGTACAATTCCAGACATTCCAGATAAGCAGAACAGCAAAAGCAAAGACTATCAAGGTGAAAAATAATGTCATACATTTGGAAACCGACAGTTTGACTGAAGCATAGGTTATGAATTACGAGGGAGCTGGGATAAGACCAAACAAGAAAGCAGCAGGCCAGGCTGGAAACTAATTTGTTGGAACATGCTGTATTTCCCTTTTAAGAATAAGGCCTTCAGCACTCACTAAACTGATAGCTTCTAAGATAAAGACACTTGATTGAGTCATAGATATTAGGCACTAACCTCCCTACATAGAACTAAAAGAGACAAGCCTTCAGACCTTCAAGTTTTTTTCCCTTGCACTCTGGGACTCCTCGTTAGTCCTCTGTATTGACACTGTTGACTGAAAGATGATGTACCTCGTGGCGTTATTATAAAAGAAAATCTAGTACTGTGCTACTGGGTTGCATTGTTAATTTTCCTTAACCTTTTCTCAGGCCTACCTTTCCTTTCAGCATCTACATTTAGTAAAAAAAACTTGCGTGGCTGCCTGGAATTCCTGTCTCAAGGCTCAATATATACAAAATAGTAGTTGCAAGATTTTATTGAGCATCTTCTACGTGCCAAGCATTGTGCTTCATCTAACCCTCATAATAACCGAGCAGCACAGATACTACACCAAGCAAACCAAGACGCAGAGAGGACATTTCCACAGTTGCTCAGCTCTAACAGGTGAAGCTCATGTAACTCCAATTAGTCCTTTGTATCATTAGAAATAAGTCATTAGAAATAAAATCATTAAAATAAATGATTAATCATTAGAAATAAAAACTGAAACAAACGTCACCAAATTTAACTAAATCGAGGCAGAGAGAAGGAAGGAGAGGCATTTTGCATTGTATCTTTTAGAGAAAAACAAACGTCAAGCGAACCAACTGACAAACGGACTTCAGTAACTTTTTTTTTAATGTTTACTTATTTTTGAGAGAGAGAGAGAGAGAGACAGAGACAGAGCACAAGTGGGGGAGGAGCACAGAGAGGGAGGCACAGAATTCAAAGCAGGCTCCAGGCTCTGAGCTGTCAGCACAGAGCCCGACGTGGGGCTCAAACTTGTGAACTGCAAGATCACGACCTGAGCTGAAGTCGGACACTCAACTGACCGCGCCACCCAGGCGCCCCAGTAATTAACATTTTCAATGAGAACTTAACATAGTGACTCTACTTAACATACAGGAATTCACATCATGGCATTTTCACCAGAGAGATTTCCTTAAATCAGGAGAAGGATTATTTCAGTCTCACGTACGGTCCCTTTTTGATAGACACACTTCTTCCATCTCCTAAATGTTCGCTTAGAAGTACTACGCTTACAGTCACCGTACCATCCATCTTCTGGGCTTACTGTCCTCAGTGGGCCATATCAAAGCGAATGCTTAGGCAGCTTGTCATATGACCACTTTTCATCTCTCAACCTGTTGCTCCATTTGTGAACCTGTTGCTCCATTGTATGCTCTAGTAATACTCTGGTCTGTCTGGTTCTGAGGCACAACAAATCTATAATTCTGCATGGACATAAATGTTTTTTTCCCATCTTCATTTCTGTTCCATAGCGTTCCCTTAGGTAGTTATATTGGAGCTGGACTACAGACATTTGGGCAAGTTTTCACACGAACACAGATTTTTCATCCTTGGTCACATTCCTGTAATCAAGTGGAAAATCTGGAAAAATAATTTCATTCATTTCAGTAATATTAGTCGCCCTGAAAATTATTTGTTTGATTATACTTTTAAGTTACACAGCAAGGAAAAATTTTTTAAAAATACCAAAGTATTTGGTCCACCCACTGCCTCCAGTCATCACACTCACTGTTGAAATTTAAAGGTCTGAGGTCTAGGGTACTGAGTGCTCTAAATGCCAGCATCTGAGCAACAACCTATAATAAAATGAAGATGAAAGGTTATAAAGAATGTTCTAATTTATAGGATAAACAGTAGAAGAGTTGAAAATTAAAGCCATAGCACTGAAGCCTAAGCATGATGTGAAAATCTCCCCTTCTGGAAGGAGGCCATCAGATTTAATTGGATGCTATGAAAGCAAACAGATGCTAATTTAGTGAAAACAGCAACCATTTCTGAACTCTCTGCATTAAAACAGCTTGATTAACAAACAGAAGCTGAGGATTTTTATAGGAAAGAGTCTATAATTCTTAATACAAGATGTGTCAGCAAGTGGTTAAGTATGCCTGAAGCAGGTAATAATAGAAATGAAGAGTCAGAAGTACAGCGGTCAGAAAACATTGATGTTTTCAATGTAAGCTTTATAGCAATGAAAGCACAGGTGCCTGTCACGATTTCTATAGAGAATTTGCTTCTTTGCAAGCAAGGTTCAAGGTATCCTAATTGCTTCAAGGACACCATTAGAAAAATTCCCATTCATTTATTCAGCAAGTCAGTGTTGTTGAGCCAAAAAGCAGGCTGAAAGAATACAGAGATAGGAAATCACTCAGTTCACTGCCACTCTGCAAATTCCTTTGTCTCTTCCTTCCTGGCAAAATGCAATCTAGTTACGATGACAGGGGAGCTCTATAAACATCTAGACATGCCAAGGTGTCTGTAAGAAAAATAAAAACTCTAGTCACAGGATTGGAACCTGTCTGGCCAGCTCCTTTACATATATGACTGCCCTATGCATTCAGTCACAGAAAAGGTGTTAGATCATTAAAACAGACCATTCCTTCTCTCATGAGCATCAGGTCCACCCACATGCAATGACTAGGATCTGGGCCCAATATTATCTGTTTTTGGACACATCACAATTTCTTTACACTCTAAAATTTCTGTCTCTAAAAGAAATCAGAATCAGCCAGGTAAAAAACGCAATGCCTAGAGTTTCAGCCAAGATCTTCCATAGGGATAAACATAGAACAAAATAATCAAGGAAATGGGAAAAGCAGCATTAACATGCCTCTAAGGTTCCAATAATTCCATTACAGAAAAATAGTTAATCTATCTTTTAGAGATTCATAAAAGCCTTGTCGTGGACACGTCAGGAAGTTTCAAAAGTGCCTGCCAATTATACCACTCCTTCTGAGAATAAAACAAAAACCTGAAGACATTTTTTGAGGGCTTGAAAAAGCCATATGCTCTGACCAGCTATGTCCTATCTCAAATGATTGTTTAAGGAATCCATTTGGAATGTATCATCTAGCAGACAATTGAGTAGCAAAATAACAATGACTAACACGTTTCATTTCAAAAACCACTTGAAAACCTACTTTTCAGTCTTCAGTGAAAGAAGAAATAAAGGGTAAAAGAACACTATGGCTGGACTCTGGTTACATTCCTTCGTGTTTTGTGGTCTGAGTCTCAAAATGAATGCAGCAAAGATTTCAGAGTTTCCCTTTATAGTGTGCATGCAGGTGCACAATAATAGCTTAGGCAAGGCATCAGTCCAAACCTGTGTTTCAAACAGACCAGACAAAGGAAAGAACTAGTTTTCCCCCACCCGCCCAGCAAAACTGGCTAAATAGGACTCTGAACTCCACTATCTCACCTGCCAATAAGCAGATAAGGCAGGTAATCAAGGCAAAGAGGCTGAGGATTCCTAGGCCGATTACAAGTATAATATGTCCAATGAGCCGTTCAATTCCTATTTTCCATCTCCCCCGAAGCCCTGATTCCCCCTAATAACCTGGGAAGGTTTACATCAACACTGACACACTCAGGAGAAAAGAAACCCAGGCCAATCTGCTCTTCAGTGATCCAGGCTAGGAATAACTGAGAAGTTGATCCAATTAACAAGCACAATCAGTTAATTTACTTTAATTTATTATGTTTATTTGTATATCTATGTTGTTGCAGAAAGGATATGAAGTTTTACTAAAGTTCATTAAAGTCACCTAAAATATTTGATAGTTTATAAAATCTGAGACAGCAAGGTAAATGTTCTCAATCATAATATGGCACGCCATTGATTGTAAGATACACCTCATTTTTAGCAATGTCAAAAATATTTATATTAGAACCAGTAAAATACAATATATGTTTCTGTAAAGGGGGAAGACAGAGGTAAAACACAATGCAATTCCTGTGGTTCTTGTGGCTTCCAAAGAAACGGGTAACACAATCACCTAAATCTAGCTCACCTTCCCAAATTACTTAGGAAAATAAATTAGGATAAACAAATCATTGCTACTTCTCACACTGGGGCATACTACATGGAGTTGCCCACATGTTAAGCTGCTTCTTCACAAATTAAAGTGTGCAGCTGATCTGGAGAAAGTGTATTATTTAGAAGGACACCCTTCCTTCAAGCTCCCCAAGTGCTTTTTCTACATAACCAATATTTTCAGTCGGATCACCATATACTAATTTGGTAAAAACCTAGAGATATTTAATTTGTTTAATATGGAACCTAGGGAAGGTTGGGAGGGGTGATCATTCTCAAAACTACAAGGTGATCTTACATGTTCATGCTTAATTAAAATCATGGGTCTCTTTATTGCTTATTAGTAATGTGTTTCACCATTAAACAAATGGAATGATGTCAATAAAAATGGAGGAGGAGATAGATCTAAGGTCTTGTCCCTCCAGAGAAATTTTTTTTTTTAAAGCAAAAACTGTTAGAATCAACTTTACTGAAACTCTGGAAAAAGTCAAGAGTGTAAAACAACAGGCTGAACGACGAATCAAGGAAAAGGAAAATCAAAATCAAGAGAAAAGCTTCACGGAATTTCTACTTCTACTGTTCCTAACTCCCTCCCCAACTGAGCAGTGGTGAAAACAGCAGCCTGCTAGTGTGGGACCTTGATCCCCAGTGCATGAGGGAGCCAACCAGATTTTATTCTAAAATAATTTATGTTTGTCTGTCCTATCTTGTCTGGGGGCTACTTGAAGAGCTAATGTAAGGCACTTGCCTTGGTTTTGCCTAGTCAGAACTGCTCACTCAGAGGTGAAAGGCAGGGGACATTGTTCAAGATGTCAGGCAAACAAATCCCACAGCCTCCTTGTGCAAAAGATTAGGGCTGAGACACGCAACAGACTGTCTAAGCCTGGGAGGTAAAGCTGGTGAGAGTTTCTGCAAGAAATCAGTGTTTTCAAAAGAGCCCATATATACTGGGGAAGACAGAAGATAGAATAGGATGCACACTCAGAAAAGACCTGAGAAGACTCCAGGCTTTTAGCTCTGGCTGATCATTAGGCTCACTGCAAGCAAGAAGCAAAGGCTAAGGCCTTCGTGTTGAAAAGAAAAGACATCAGACAAATGCAAAGCTGTACAAAGAAATAAAGAACACTAGTAAAGGTAACTGCATAGATAAATAAAAAAGACAGTATTATGGACACACAATGTAGAAAGATGTAAGTTGTGACAATAACAACATAAAGGTGAGAGCACAGAGGTATAGAGGAGCAGAGTTTTTGCATGCTATTAAAGTTAAGCTGGTATCAATTCAAACTAAACTGTTATAAATATAGGACATTAGCCGTAATCAATCAATTTCTTTGATATCAGCCATAGGAACATTTTTTTGAGATATGTCTCCCAAGCAAGGGAAACAAAAGCAAACTTAAACTACTGGGACTACACCAAAACAAAAAGTAAACCATCAACAAAACCTGGAAGTAAACCGTCAACAAAACAAAAAGGCATTCTACAGAATGGGAGAAGATATTTGCAAATATCATATCTGGTAAGGGTTATCTGGTAAGGGTTTACTATCTAAAATAAGTAAGGAACTTCTACAACTCAATGGCAAAAACCAGAAATAATCCAGTTAAAAATGGGCAGAAGATCTGAACAGACATTCTTCCAAAGAAGACACACAGACGGCCAAGAGACACATGAAAAGATGCTCCACATCACTAATAATCACAGAAATGCAAACTCAAACCACAAAGAGGTATCACCTTACACCTGTCAGAATGGGTAAAATCAAAAACATAAGAAATAAGTGTTAGTGGGGATATGGAGCAAGAGGAACCCTCATGCACTGTTGGTGGGAATGCAAATTGGTAAAGCCACTATGGAAAACAGTATGGAGGTTCCTCAAAACAATTAAAAATCGAAATATCATATGATCCAGTAATTCCACCACTGGATGTTTACGCAAAGAAACCAAAAACATTAATTTGAAAGATATATGCACACCTGTGTTTACTGCAGCATTATTTACAACAGCCAAGTTATGGAAGCAACCCAAGTGTCCACTGGTAGATGAAGGGATAAAGAAGATGTGGTATATATATGTACAATGGAATATTACTCAGCTACAAAAAAAATAAAATAAAATCTTGCCATCTGCAACAACATGGATGGGCCTATAGAATACAGTGCTAAGTGAAATAAGTCAGTCAGAGAAAGACAAATACTATGTGATTTCACTCACACGCGGAATTTAAGAAACAAATTAACAAAGAAAAAAAGAGACAAACAAAACACAGACTCTTAAATACAGAGAACAAACTGGTGGTTGTTGCTAGAGGGGAGGTGAAGGACGGGCTAAATAGATAAAGGGGGTTAAGAGTATACTCATCTTGAGCACTGAGAAATGTATAGAATTGTTGAATCATTATATTGTACATTGTACAATTGTACATTATATTGTATATTGTGAAACTTACACAACACTGTAATGTTAGTTATACTTCAATAAAAATAATTAAAAAATAAAAGTAAAGGGCCTGGGCGGCTCCATTACTTGAATGTCTGACTCTTGATTTCTGCTCAGGTCATGATCCCAGGGTTGTGGGATCAAACCCTGCATCGGGCTCTGTGCTGTGTGTGGAGCCTGCTTAAGATTCTCTCCCTCTGCCCCTCTCCCCCACTTGTACTTTCTCTCTCTCTCTCTCTCTCTCTCACTGTAAATATAAAAAAAATATAAAATTTTTTTAAAAATAAAAGGCACTGATTTAAACTATACAGTGTTCCCTGCCCTCTACTTGGAAACTGAGGGTCATTGTTTTACCAGATGTAATATTAAATTCTTCCATTTGGTGCCTACATTTTCTGCCTCTCCTCTTGCAGTTTCCTAAATACAGTGGAGGGTATTTCATTTCTTCATGTCTATGAACACAAAAGTCTCTCAAACTAGAACAGTTGTTCTCAAGCCTGACTCCACATTAAAATCACTTCAGGAGCTTAAAAAAAATACCTCATATTTGGGCCCTATTAACTAAATCAGAATTTTCTGGGGAAGAAGTCAGAAATCTGGAGATCAGGAGCTCATTTTTAAAGGCTCCCCAGTTGACAATAATGCACAGCCAGTGTTGAGAATAACTTACCTAGAATCATCTATTATCCACCTCCCTTTAGCCAAGTGCAGTTGTTTTCTCAACTCCAATCATTCATATATCAGTTTTGGAAAGTTGTGTTTTTGCATTTGAATTTCAAATTGATAAGCAAAAAGTTGTTCATAAGATCATCTTATCTTTTAATGTCTGTATACCTATAGTGACATCTTTTTTCCCCTTATACTAGTTGTTTTGCCATCTCCTCTTTCTGAATTAGTTCTGCTAAGGGCTTATGCATTTCTCAGTTGTTTCTCAAAAGTTCTCAGGGCTAGAACTTTTGCCTGTATTTTTCTCCTCCATTGTTCAGTTGTCCATTTAATTTCTGCTCTTACTTTTATTCTTTCCTTCCTTCAACTTTCTTAGATCTTAATGAACTCTTCCTTCTCTAGTGGTTTCATGAGACTTAGAAGACTTAGATGACTGATTTGTAAATCTTTCTTTTTTTTCTACTACACGCATTTAAGGAAATGAATTTCCCTCTGGGCACAGATTTAGTTGCACCTTACAAGCTTTCATATGCTACATTCTATTATCATTCAGTTCAAAAGTAATTTCAAACTTCTTTTATAGTTTCTTCTTTGACCTATAGGTTTTACACTGTTTTTTTAAAACATTTTTTTTAATGTTTATTTTTGAGAGAGAGAGAGAGAGAGAGAGCATGCGCCAGTGCGCACAAGTGGGGGAGGGGCAGAGAGAGGAAGACACAGAATCCAAAGCAGGCTCCAGGCTCTGAGCTGTCAGCACAGAGCCCGACGCAGGCATCGAACTCACGAACCGCAAGATCATGACCTGAGCCAAAGCTGGACGTTCAACCAACTGAGCCATCCAGGCGCCCAGAAGTATAACACCCACACATTTAGGGATTTTATTATTGATTTCTAGTAAATTCCACTGTGGTCAGTAAATATACTGTAAATTATTTAAATCTCTCGAAATTTGTTGAGGCCCAGCATAATCAATTTTGGTAAATGTTTCATGTATATCTAAAAAAGGATGTATCCTACAGCTGTTGGTACAGTATTCTTCAGCCATAACTAAGGTCTAGTTTATTGAACTCTTCAAGTCTTTTAGATTCTGACTATTTTATCTGCTTCCTATAATAATTAATAAAAAGAAATATAAAGTCCTCTGTTATAATTGTGGATTTCCTTGAAATTTTGTGAATTTCTGTCTATATGTTTGAAGTCATGCTTCTAGGGATGGATATGTGTGTGTGTGTGTGTGTGTGTGTGCGCGCGCGTGTGTGTCTGTCTGTGTATAACTGACAGCATTAAAATAAAATATCTCACTTATTTAAATTGCCTTAAACTTCATTTTGTCTGATATTAGTGTAGTTAGCTCTCATATGGATAGTATTTGTATAATATGTCTTTATTCACTCTTCTATCTTCATTATTTCTGTGTCCTTATATTTGAGGTATCTCTTGCAAGCAGGGTAAGTGTAGTTTTTTCAATCGGCCTGACAATCTTTATTTTTAAGTAGTACATTAATAACATTTAAAATTTACTGCAACTGCAGAATTTAAGTCTGGGTTCATAAGAACAAATTTACTATTTGTCTTCTGTTTGTTCCACTTGTTCAATGTTCATTTTCTTTTCTTTTCTTCCCTTTTTTGGATTAATCAAGTACTGTATTTAAAACATTTTCCATTTGTATCCTCTATTAATTTTTTGCCTACACATAACAATTCTTTTAGTGGTTATGAGATTATGACATGATCCTTGATTAGTCCTCTATAAAGTAGGATCTTTACCCTCCTTTAAAATCTTAGAAAACTTTAACTCCATTTCTACTTTCCAACATGCATAATTTCACATATATTTTATATGTATGTATTTCATATTTTATGACACTACTGAAAGGGCGGGCCTATGCCGGCCAACTCCATCTTGTTCTGTGTCCTTCACCTTGACCACACCTCCTCCCCTTGAGTAACCCCCCCCCCCCCCATCTAACAGGAGTCTTCCCCAGCCAATTGGCTGAGGCCACAGCCATTACCTCACCAACTGCCCCTAGGCCCCAATAAAACGTTTATCCTTTTGAAACTCGCCCCCCCCCCCCCCCCCCCCGTATCTCACCGCTGCGTCGGTGCAGGTAGGGGATTGAGCTCGAGCTAGCTCGAATAAAGGCTCTTTTGCTTTTGCATCGGACTCGGCTCCCTAGTGGTCTTTGGGGATCACGAATTCTGGGCATAACAACTACTATTTGTTTTGCAGTCAAAATTAATTTAGATGTACTCACACTTACCCTTTCTGTTGTCTTTGTTCTTTTCCATATTTCCATGTTTCTGTGCTATGTTTACTTTTATTCTGACTTTAGCACCTGCATTTCCCTTAGCACAGTCTGCTGGGATGTATTTTCTCAATTTTGATGGTCTGAAACATCTTTTATTTTGCCTTCATTTTTGAAGGAAATATTCACCTAGTATAGAATTCTAAGCTGGCAGTATTGTTTTATAGTACTTAAAAAATTTTTTTAAAATTTTTTTAATGTTTATTTATTTTTGAGAGTGAGAGAGAGAGACAAAGCATCAGCAGGGGAAGGACAGAGAGAGAGAGATACAGAATTTGAAGCAGGCTCCAGGCTCTGAGGTATCAGCACAGAGCCCAAAGCAGAGCCCTCAAGCAATGAGATCATGACCTGAGCCGAGGTCAGATGCTTAACCAACTGAGCCACCCAAGCGCTCCTGTTTTATAGTACTTTTAAAATGTCTTTGCATCACTTTTATGGTTCCTAAAGATTCTACTGAGAAATTAGCTTTCAGTCTTATTGTTGCTCTTTTGATGCTAAGTTGTCTTTTTTTTTACTAACTACTTTCAGTATTTTCACTTTGTCTTTGGTTTTCAGTTGTTTTAATATAATTTCCTTAAGTATGTTTGCTTTGTACTTACGAGTTGCAGTTAATGCTTCTAGAATTTGTAGCTTGATACATTTCGTCAAATTTGAGAAATTCTGTCATTAACTCTTAAATATTACATTTATTACCCTCTATGCTTTCTTTTCCCCCTCTGTGACCCCAACTATATGTATTATATGTATTGTATGTATATGTATTATATGTATCTTTTTATTGGGTCCTATGTCAGTCTAGCACTTTTCTATATAATCCATCTTTTTTTTTATTTGTGCTTTGGTCAGGATATTTTCTACTGACCTATCTTCCAGTTCACTAATCTACTTTTCAGACATGTACAACCTGCTGCTGAGTCTTTTATGCTTTTCTTGCTTGTCTGACAAATCTTTAATCATTTCACTTGTTGACTAGCAAGCACTAGGTTCTACATGAGAATATGCAGAGTATATAACACTTGTTCTCACAAAAGCAAATTAAATGAGTCAATCTTGCTATCACTAGCAATTTTAAGAAGTGTAGGATTTATTATAATCTAAATGAATAACCACATTCTATTTAAAAGAAATGAAGCACTGGGGCGCCTGGGTGGCTCAGTCGGTTAAGCGTCTGACTTTGGCTCAGGTCACGATCTCACTGCTCATGAGTTCGAGCCCCGCAGCGGGCTCTGTGCTGACAGCTCCGAGCCTAGAGCCTACTTCAGATTCTTTCTCCATCTCTCTGCCCCTCCCCTGCTTGTGCTCTGTCTGTCTGTCTCTCTCTCAAATATAAAAAAATAAAACATAAAAAATATATATATTTTTTAAAATGAAGCACTTCACAAAGGATATATAAAAAAATCACAATCTAGGTCACATTTTATATTTTTAATATATTCCATGTTTCAAACTGGCTTATATTAAAAGTATATAAAAAAAGATACTTACTCTCTCTCCTTTTCAGTCAGTTTGTCATTGATATTATCTTTGATTGTTGATCTAGATCCCTTATGAATTATAGGATATCTCAGGGGCACTTGTAGGAAAAAGGAAATCATGGAGACCAAATGTGCAGTGTAACCAAGGGCAACAGCAATGCTTCCATCGTCTTTTGCTGTAAATTCAAAAGCAGAGGAAAAGAAAATAACTATTTACCTTATAAATGTATATAATAGATCATAATCAATTTCAAGAGATTTCATAAGAAATAACTAGTAAATAAAATATTAATCACATCTAAATTATAGGATTTTTAAATAAAACTAAATATATTAACAAGACTTGAAATTTCACTTACTGTATTTAAAACTACCACCCAATAATTAATGTGATGAGATTGACATTTCATGTTTATCTTAAGAGTTCTTAATACACTCTAATATCCATTACTTTCCTGGCATTTTTAAAGACAGAAATAATACCTGGTCTGTTATAATGTGAAAATTAGTTTCAGAGGTTCAATCATAGTACACTACATGAGCATTATATTTTATTCATTAACAACTTTATAAGCAATATAGTTCTACTGCTGTACTATTGTACAAATTATTAAGTCTAAGGTAAAGTGAAATGGCACAATGCATCCTTACGGGGTATTTTCTCACTATCTACGAGACAGCGTTGCATAAATAAGACTGAAGTTAGAAACAGGATAGTGAGGAAAAATATTTTAAAAAGGAAAGTAAAAGTCCAAAAACCACAGTTTATATCTTATTGATTCAATTTAGGTAGAAGCAACTGTTGGGGCAAAAATGTATGTACCCAACGGTCAAACATAAGCATCTATCTTTTAAGAAGTCACAGATAGGGGCGCCTGGGGGGCCCAGTCAGTTAAGTGTCTGATTCTTGTTTTCGACTCAGGGCATGATCTCATGGTTTGTGAGTTTGAGCCCTGCATAGGGCTCTGCATTAACGGTGCAGAGCCTGCTTGGGATTGTCTCTCTGCCTTCCCCTGCCGCCCCCTCCTCCCCCCGTATGCACATGCTCTCTCTCTCAAAAGAAAACAAACTTAAAAAAAAAAAAAAGAAGTCACAAATAATTACATTTTTTTAACATTTCTTTATTTTTTTTTTCAACGTTTATTTATTTTTGGGACAGAGAGAGACAGAGCATGAATGGGGGAGGGGCAGAGAGAGAGGGAGACACAGAATCGGAAACAGGCTCCAGACTCTGAGCCATCAGCCCAGAGCCTGACGCGGGGCTCAAACTCACGGACCGCGAGATCGTGACCTGGCTGAAATCGGACGCTTAACCGACTGCACCACCCAGGCGCCCCAACATTTCTTTATTTTTGAGAGACAGAGAGAGACAGCGCACGAGCGAGGAAGGAGCAGAGAGAGGAGACACAGAATCTGAAGCAGGCTCCAGGCTCTGAGTTGTCAGTACAGAGCCCAACCTGAGACTCGAACTCACAAATGATGAGATCATGGCCCGCGCCAAAGTCGGACACTCAACCGACTGAGCCACCCAGGTGCCCCAACATTTTTAACTCACCATCTAGACTTCTGCTACTACCTACCAAGGATAATAATCACCAGGTGCTCAGAAGACAGTAAGAAAGGAAAACGTTTCAAGTTTGCCCCAGAAGGAACAAAAAAGTTAACTGTTTGGTATATAGTCTTCCCAAAATACTTTTAAAAGTTCTCTCTCTCTCTCTCTCTCTCTCACACTCACACACACACACACACACACACACACACACACACACACCTCTAAAAGGCTTAAACACATAATCTAGAATATCTCTAGCTAGAGAAAAGGCTGAAATAATTGAGATGACCTTGGCTTGATTTCTAAAGGTTATCTTTAACTTCAATTATTAGTGGTATTCTTCACGTTCTTTTTATATTTAGTTATCCAAGTACTACCTTCTTGTTGTAGGAATGCCACTATAGTCATCTATTCATCATTTCATTCTCCACCACTGACTACCACAGCGGATTCTTGGTTTCTCTTTGAGTATACTACAAAAACAGGTAACATTCACTGTATACTTTCTTCTGCAAGGAACTGACTATAGTACTTTTATTTATGATAGTCATTAATTCATCAACAATTATGAAACTGGGTACCTTTTTATATGCTATTTCGTTCGTTTCACAGATGAAGAACCTAAGGGTCAAAGAAGTTATGGAACCCATCTGAAGTAACACAGTAACACCATATGGGCTGGCCTGATACCAGTGCCTCTGTCTTTAAGCACTCCACCATACTGTCTCAGAAGTTTACTGTGGAACACAACAATTTAACTTGGGCACTAGAATGTACCAAGCATATGACACACTTGTATCACCTTAGTTTCTTCACGCTTCTCTTATAAGGGCAAAGGACACCGAGTTCTCTGTGACTTGTCAAGTGTTTGACTGAGAATGGGCTTCTCAACTAAAATTTGATTTTCTCTCAAATCAAACTGCTGAAGAAAATGAACCAGCATTCATTTCAACTGACTACTCAGTCATGCCCTAACTGACTAGAATCCTAACTGTTCTTAGAGACCATGTCCTCTTGCCCCAGTCCCATGCAAGTACCTTGAGTCCTATAACACTTGTGTTGAAATCTGGATACCACAGTACCTTAGAGACTAAAATTACATTCGACTACATTGTAAATTCACCACATTATAATTTAATCATCATATAATGAGCTAGGAGGAATCTCAAATCACTGAATCTGATGCCAGCAATTTAGAGCTGAGAAAAAAATGTAATTCAGACTGTATAAGTGACTTGATCATAGTCCTACAGGTAAAATCCATGAGTGATAAAATAAGAGGGTGAACTGTATATACCCCCCCTGCCCTTAAAATATCTATCCCTGGAGTCACAGCTAGGCTACTGAAGTCTATGAGAAGTCACTGAATCCTGTGCCTCCGCTTTCTGTAAAGGGTAAGGCCTATCGAATTTAAAATATTTCTATCAGTAAAAGGACTTGGTCTTTAAGAACTTTCTTCTGAAGTGAGAGAAGAGGAAGCAGACAACTTACAGTAATGAAGTATAATACTACACTAAGTTTGGACTTTTTTATATGTGCTTTACACTAAGCTTTTCCCTTCCTATGAGGCCAGACAGAAAAGAATTTGCAAACTTCTAGAAAGCAGCAGCAGGCCTCTTAACCAGCCTTCCAAACAGGTCAAATGCAAACTATGAATGCTTAAAAAAAAACCTATCCAATGTTAAACACACAAGCATCTACATTTTTCCATATTACTGAAAGGCTAATAATACTAAGGAATTGCATTTGTAAATTTTGAGACCACATCCACGTATCTATTAAAAGAACAAAAACTAGTCTCCTAACAGCACCTCTTTTCAATGACCAAAACAATTTTGCTTAAATTTAAAGATAAAAAGGCATCTCTATGAGAAGCCTACGCATGCAAATCAAAATCCAAAAAGAAACAGCAAAAGCCGAAAACTCGCTAAAATTGGAAATCGGCTTTGATTCTGGTTATTCACACTCACCATTGTTTCCACCACAAGACTCCCCGCTCCGCCTATTAAAAACCCTAGGTTGTTTCCATTCCAGGCCACAGTGCTCAGTCATAGCCTCACTGTTAAACGCCACGGTGTTGGATTTCCAATATTGAAGCTTTATATTAAAAAGCATTTTAAAAGGACCACGGGTGAGGCATTACAGGGCCCAAGGGTATTCCAATACCCTCAAAAGGAAAACCACCTCCTGGTAGGGAAGTCACTTTCATCACCCCAAGACCACTGAACCTCCAGTGGGAAAATGTGAGCTCATGTGGTTAATTATGGCTATTGCTGGCCACGAACCTCAGATGTCACTTTCTGTTGCCAATCACTTTAGCTAAAAAACCAAAAGGTTTAAGGTTTCCAGCATTCCAAGATCTAAAAGACGTTTTACCTGCCAAAGCCAAAACCTAGCTCTCGGGGGTGTGCTTTTCCAGTAAGCATTAATGACGTCCCTAACACCTAATGCAGAGCAGAGGTTTGCGTTCCTTATGCCGCTCTCGGGGTTAGGAAGGTTACAGATGATAGGCTTGCTGGGGAGAAGGAGTTGGAGGGGGGTGGAAGGGTTCAGAGAGAACAGGAATAAACTGTAGGACTCAGGTGTGTGAAAAAGAGCTTAATTTAAACAATGCTTTCAGGGGCTTAAAACCAAAACAAAAATCTGCAGTTTCCTCATAATAATTTCTGATTTGTTTTTCAAACGTGAGTAGTTATTCAGAGCAGCAGTTTTTGTGTCATTTTTATGATAATAAATACCATCAACCCACAATGGCCATGACAATATTATAAATTGATTCAAATGCCCCTTTGACTTATATGTTGGACAAACTATTAATATTCAAATGCATCCAAGTACAAATAAGTGATCTAAAAGCTCTTACCATCCTGCCTTCCCAATCACTGAGGCAGCTGATTTGGTAAGGAACCAAGCACTCACTGATCCAGACAGGACAAAATATTTAAGACTCTAATCACTGCCACAGCATCTATGGAATCATTCCATGTTCTCAATGAGACACTGTTTGACATATGGTCTCTCCTTTCCAAGAAATCATGCCTGCATAAAGGAATACAGACACAGAAGGAAATCTGGGTCTCATTACCACAAAAGGCTCTCGTGTTATGGATTACTTAAAAACACACACAAACAATTTTTTTTTTTTTTTACGAGAAATGTCTCAGTCAATGGAACTCAAATGAATACCCTTCACCAGACAACTTTCTCCCATGGTGTTCAGGCTTCTTTGGCATACTCTAACAGTAACTTACCCATTTAGAAAAGAACAATAAAGTTTGGGCCACTACAGTAGAGTTTCCCAAACAGTGTCGACCCAGGCATTGTAAAGTCTATCCCAGCAAAGTCTCTCACAAATATCACAGAATAACCAGTTTGGAGTTCCTTACGAGAGAATGACCAAGAATGCAGCTGTTACAGAACACTAAAAAGCTGTCAGAAGTATGGAAGAGGTTATTATTCAAAACAAGGACAAAAACGGCATCATGACAGGAATAATATGGACCTTAAAACCAGACTGACCAGGAATGACTTTAGCTCTGCTACTGGCTAGTATGAGTCTTTGGAAAAATTAACTAATCTCTCTGAGCCTCAATTTTCTTGTCTTAAAAAAAAAAAAATTGAGTGTAATTCTTTCCTTCACAGAAGGAATTCATTCTCACAGTTGTGAAAATTAAATAAACAAGAAGCACCACGCATGATGTTCCATGTTACCATATTTCTCTACTCTCCCAATCTAAAATGTCCTCCTACCCTTCTCTCACCAGGGGAATACTATTTCATCTTTTAAGACACCTCAGGCACCATCTTCCCTGTAAAGGTTTTCACGATCCCCTCCTGACAGCACTGAGTATTTCCACTTCTTTGAATCTTGGGTACCTACTATAAACTTCAAAGTGCCTGACACAGGGTATGAAATCAATAAATATGTCTTGATGGCTCTGATTACAAGTTTAATGGCCTCACCTGGACCGAAAGCCCACTGAGGTAGGATCAATGTCCTACTCATCTTTGCACACTCTCAGCACCTGGCCCAGCAGGTGACACAACACAAGACATTCAGTGAATTGAGAATATGGAAGTGCCTTGCAGAATGCTAACATAAGATTTTAAAGTCCAACACCACCATATGTGCTTCTTAAAATTTCTGATTGTGAGGCATCACAGGGAGCGAACAGGGCCTTAGAGTGAAAAATTACACATTTGTTTCATTTTATCTCCCATTTCATTTTCAGCAAACTGCACTAAAAAGCTAAACTAATTATTTAAAGGGTGGGAAAAATAGATTCAGCTTGTTGGACATACTAAGAAGACAGAGCTGGCAAAAGCTGTGAAAAACTAGGAAACAGAATACTTTATAGAACACAAAAATAGAATCGAAGATTGATTATATCATCAGCTCATGTCATCCCTCTCTTAAAGCCCTGCAGGGTTTTCCCACTCCACTGAGAATAACACAAACACCCTACGGTGGCCTCTAGGCCTTGGCTGACCTGCTCCTACCTTCCTCCTGCTCGCTACTCTCCAGTCACACAGGTCTGGTCGTTTTGGTCTTTCCTTCTTCCTCTCCTACTTTCCTCCCTTTCCCTCCTCTCTCTCACAACCAATTCCCATTACATCTACATGAGTACCTTATATACAAAGCTCTTTCAAGTATTATTATCTCATTCAGTCATCACAATAAATGAGAATGTAGATATTACCCATTTTATAGGTGAAGAAATTAAGCTGAGGGATTATATGATTTGTCCAAAATACAGGTCTTTTCTCCCATACCCCCTACCCTGAATTTTTTTTTCCAGATATATCAAGTTCATTGCTCCATCGTGAACTTTGTACTTGCTGCCCCCTCTTCGAGGAAAGCTCTTCCCCCAGATGTAGCAGAGAGTTGGATCCTTTCAGCCTTCAAATTTTCTGTCCAATGTTTCTTCTCAGAGAGGCCTTCTCTAACTGCTTTCTCTAAAGTAGGTTCTCCTACTGTCTATAATAACATATTCCTTTATTAAATACTTGTTAAATACTTATTTTCTTATTGGTTGTCTCCCTCAAAAGATTGCACACTCCATGAAAGGAGAGAACATATTTGTTCTCATTATATCCTCAAAATCCAGCACAGTGCCTGGCATATAGGTGTGCTCAATTAGTACTTTCTCCAATTGATCGTTGCTCTATATCCCCGGAACCTGGCACAAGGCTCAAGGTACTCAATAGGTTTGTTGAACGAATGAACAAATGAGGAAAAAGATGTGTTATGGCCTTCAGGACACCATAACTTGCCTAAAATCAACACCAAAACACATCTCCATGACTTATGGAGATTAGAAGGAACATTTTACAATGGAAACCTGACAAATCTGGGATAGATCGTTACCTAGTTTTGTGGTCTTGAGCAAGTCACTAACTAAATAGCTCATTTACATGCTATGTAATATGAGATTATACCACTTTCTTTACAGGTTTCCTTTGTTTTGTGAGGATTAAAGATGAGGCAAATGTAATGCTTTTACAGATCTAATCTTCTCAACATTAATGCAAACCAGGTAAGGACATGAATCAATATGTTCATAATATCGATTAGGAAATCAACTTTTGAGTTGAGTTTAGATGGCTTGCTCCAAATTACATGGTTTCTAGAAGGGGAAACAGGACTTAATACAGGTTTTCCCATTCCTATTTTATCACTCATATTATGTCCCAACTACTTGCTGTAAGGGTTGCTGTAAAGGCCAAAGTAGGTAATAAATCAGTCTTAAATGTTAAAGGACCATAAATAACAACATTTTCTTTATCGGGAAATGGAGGAAGGTCCCAAACAAAACCTGTAATGCTGTCTTCTTGAATAACTTCTTCCCACATACCTAATATGCTACCTTTGGGAATAATCTATAAAGCTATTTAATAAGCCTCAAAGCACTGCATAGGCTAGGGGAAAAGAACCCACTTTGCTAACAATAAAAAAAAAAAAAAAAAACGTCTTTACCAAAATGTCAAATAAAAGAAGTTCTTTCCTTTGGCCTACTGGTAAAGAGATTAGGAACTTTAAAATATAGCAATTACTATAAGTCACAGTCTATAATATCTCTAATGTAACTTTTTCTTAGTTCAAAGAGGACAGAAATGACAGTGTAACAAAAGTTGAGCCTGTGGTAGTAGGAATGTCACAAAATCAAATTTTCAAAGACGTTTCATGTTACCAGACATATGATTTTCTAAATAACAACAGAACAGATTAATGTTGGTTGTGCTTCTGCTCCCAACCACATACAAATCTTTCATGAAAATCAAACCAAAAGGATAGGGAGATTATTAGTATTCTTAAGAATGCCATTGTCTGATTTTCTTAAAGCCCACATAAAAACGATTTTCTTTTAAATTTCAAATATACAACTCAATAATTTTTTCCCCATGATTAGAACTAAATATCCTCTTAAGTCTCCCATCAGAGAATCTGACTCTTTCATTTGGGAAGGGACAGAAGGTCCAAAAACCCTCTGCTAGGCAACCAACTCTTCAAGATATCTCTATTTTTTTCTCTGCAACTTACCCATATATCATATACACCAAATCTTTAGATGTATAAAGAAATAAAATACCTTGGAAGTCCTCAGAATTGGGCAACTTGACACCACATACAAAGTAATCCTTATGCTCATTCTGTGAATACAACCAAAGAATGAAATTAATTCTTTTTCTGTTTAAAGCACAGAAACCCTAAGTTAAATCTCAGAGAATTAAGCAGACCAGTGTTAACTCAAAGATAATACTGTTCTAGACACAAAATAGTATCATAATTGTTGAAGCTGGATGATGAGTACATAATGATTCATTATACTACCATCTGCACATTTATATATACTTGAAATTTTCTATAATATAAACATTTAAAACATCATGTCCAAGCAAAAAGCCATGTAAAATTTTTATTACAAAAACATCCCCACGAATCCATAGTTATAAAAGAAGATTTTTCAATGGAATTAACAAAATTCTGTAAGCAACCTAAAATGCTATTAGCTTTCCTCAGAAAATTAGTCTTTTAAATTTCTTTTCATTAAAAAGAAAATAAAGCCATCAAGTTTGGTGATTTGGCTCTCTAAAAGAGAATTCTCATCTTTCTAATTTTATTGAAGTTTTACTTTTTACATTTACTCTAAAAAACTAGATTCAAAAACTTAACCTCCTGGCAGTTACCCCAGGAATTTCCTAAGTAGTACTAACAAATACAAATTAATTACCAGTTATATTTTTAAAGCAGTACACATGCATCTGCATGTATGCGTCAGAAATGCGGGACTCCTGGGGGGCTCATTCAGTTAAGCATCTGACTCATGATTTTGGCTCAGGTCATGATCTCATGGTTAGTGAGATTGAGCCCTGCATCATCGGCTCTCTGCTGACAGCACAGAGCCTATTTGGGATTCTCTCTCTCTCTCTCTCTCTCTCTCTCTCTCTGCTCTACCTTGCCTCGTGCTCTCTCTCTCTCAAAATAAATAAATAAACGAAAGAAAGAAAGAAAGAAAGAAAGAAAGAAGAAAGAGAAAGAGGGAGGGAGAAAGAAAGGAAAAGAAAAGAAAAGAAAGAAGGAAGGAAGGAAGGAAGGAAGGAAGGAAGGAAGGAAGGAAGGAAGAGAAAGAAAGAAAGAAAGAAAGAAAGAAAGAAAGAAAGAAAGAAAGAAAGAAAGAAAGAAAGAAAGAAAGAAAGAAATGATGGCAGTGGATAATCTGGCTGAGTAAAAAAGATCATAAGGAAACCAGAAATTTATCTGGCATTCTTTCAGATGAAAATGAGTGCATTTCACCATCAAATTGCTATAAAAAATCAAATGGTGGAACTGAATGCCAATTCATTCCAAATCTATTTTTTTAAATAGATATTAGCTTCTGAATGATTCATGACAAAGCATATGATTAAGACTAGAGCAATGAATTTTTTCATTGAGAGGAAATTTCAAACAGAAACCATCTTTAAAAAGATTTTTTCCCAGAAAATTTGAAACTTACCAAATCAATAGGGTAAATGTAGGAAAGCTCAGATAGTAATTGCCTGCAACGAATTGTCAACTGAGCATTAGTCTTCAGAAAGAGTTCTCTGATAAGGAAAGATAAAAAGCATATTTGTTAAAAAAAAAAAAGTTTTCATGCTAATATTTATTTCCACACAATTGATGCAGAGGAAGATTAAATGCCCTGCAGTGGGCCACAGAAACTCAGAAGTAGAGTCAGAATAATAGCTAACATGAATCCTGACCTATCTCTAAATAGTATAAGATCAAGATAACTATATACTGAGGCCTACTGTGTGTATCAGGCATCATGCTAAGAGATGTAAAGGGTACAAATAATCATTGACTGTGCACCTACCGCTATATGCCAGGAGCTTTACAAATGGCTTTACTTATTAGAATAATTCAATTAGGTTGATATTATTATACCCATTTTACAAACAAGGATAAAAAATTTAGAGAAGCTCAGTAAGAAGACCAGGGTCTCATTTAATCTGAAAGCCAATCTGATTTCAGGAAATATCTACATGGTATTATCTTTAAAAAGTATTCTATTTTTCACTCACAGCTACTGCCTGCCATATTAGGAAAATAGAATAAAAAGAACAAACAATAAGCTGTGGCATGAGATGATGCAGCCCTTCTCTTGAACTAAAGAAATAAGACCATGAGATAAAATATCCATAGAATAAATTACCTGCTCAATTGTGCTAATGATTAAAAAAAAAAAAAAAGAGGAATTCAGCAAAACTGTAGGTCAAAGTAGAACATAAAAGTAGTAGTATAACACAAAGAGCACTAAAGAGTTAAAGGGATCTAGTCCTGCTTTCCTTGTGAGCTGGTCAAAATAACTTCCCAGAGCCTTGCCTTCCTATCTGCAAATTGAGAGGATTAGACCAGATGATCTCCACGGTTCTTTCCAGGTCTAACATTCTTGAATGCTCAATTGCTAAGGTTTCTTGAAGAAAAATGTAGGATGAGATGAGTTTCCAGAAAAAGGGAGTAAACATGAGCAAAAGAACAGAGGTGGCATCAAATTAAGCATGTGCTGGAAAAAATAAAGAGAAAAACTATTAGCACCTATGAAATGAATGTTGTGGAGCAACTGAAATGAACTACAGTTGTACAGTGCCAATTTGCTGAAGGTTATTTGAAAGTTAAGCAAAACAATCACCATGACTTCTTAAAAGGAGAAAAAATATGGTAAAAATAGTATTTTAAGAGGGGAGGTCTGATAAGCAACATGGAGGATGAACTGGAAAAGTGGAGAGACTGATGTTAGAAAGACAAGCTAGGAGCTGTGGAGGTAATCCAAATGGACGAACACTAAACAGGAGTAAGTCTGAAGAAAAGACCATAAGCTACACTACATGTGGAAGACAGGAAGAGGAGAAGATTCAAACATTAAGTCATGGTGCAGTGGCTTTAAAAACTAGAAGAATAGGGGTGCCCGGGTGGCTCAGTCAGTTAAGCATCCCACTCCTGATTTCAGCTCAGGTCGTGATCTCACGGTTCGTGAGTTCAAACCCTGCGTGGGGATCTGTGCTGAAGGCACCCAGCCTGCTTGGGATTCTCTCTCTTCCCCTCCCCTGCTTTCTCTCTCTCTCTCTCTCTCTCTCTGAAAAATAAATAAACATTAAAAATAAATAAGCAATACATAAATAAACTAGAAAATCAACTGTTCACATTTGTCATTAGGCTAGGAGCTCTCGTAACTACTTTTAGCACATGCGTGACGCTCAGTAGGGTGCTTCATAAATGTTTGTTGAATAAATGAATGTGGCACTGATGTGTGTGGAATATAAATGAATACCAGCAGCTTTTACAGAATCCTGCTTTTCCAAATCCTACCCTTAAGGTAAACTCAACACTCTTAACTATTATTCTCAGTGTTGCATTTACCTTTTCGCAGTACACTCCTTCCTCAATTCATTCAGAGATTCCTTCTGGAGTTGAAGCTTGAGGTGCTCAGTTGAAAATGCACTTCCTAGAGACAGATGGAGGAAGACAATTCCAGATGTAACACTGCAGATACCACTGTTCAATCACAACCAAACACGCAGAGCCCATCCCCCGACTATGAGAGAGCAATAGAGTTCAGAGGCAAAGTAAACTGGGGATAGAAGTCTTCTGGGGGAATTAACTAGAAAAAACTTCCCTACTTGTTCAATTTTGACACAAGTCCAGCCTCTAGCAGGAGTCAAAGAGTAAGTCAAAGAGTAATCTGCCTCCAGATTTCTGGATTGCTGACCAAGAAACCCTGATGAGATTTCAAAATTCAGACTTCATTTAAAAAAAAAATTTTTTTTTAATATTTATTCACCTTTGAGAGACAGAGAGAGACAGGATGTGAGGTGGGGGGGGGGGGGGCAGAGAGAGAGAGGGAGACACAGAATCCGAAGCAGGCTTCCGGCTCTGAGCTGTCAGCACAGAGCCCGATGCGGGACTCAAACTCACTGACTGCGAGATCATGTCCTGAGCCGAAGTCGGATGCTCAACCAACTGAGCCACCCAAGCATTCCCAGACTTCATTTTAAAAGAAAGCGGCTATAGACTCTGGTGTTAATGCTTATTCACTAAAGGTTCATCAATTGTAATAAACAGATCTCTCTGGTGGGAGATGCTGACAATGGAGGAGGCTATGCATGTGTGAGAGCTGGGGATATATGGGAAATCTCTGCAACTTCGGCTCAAGTTTGCTATGAACCTAAAAACTGCTCTAATAAATAAAGTTTATTTATTTATTTTTTTTTAAATTTTTTTTTAACGTTTATTTATTTTTGAGACAGAGAGAGACAGAGCATGAACGGGGGAGGGTCAGAGAGAGAGGGAGACACAGAATCTGAAACAGGCTCCAGGCTCTGAGCTGTCAGCACAGAGCCCGACGCGGGGCTCGAACTCACGGATCATGAGATCACGACCTGAGCCGAAGTCGGACACTTAACCGACTGAGCCACCCAGGCGCCCCTAAAGTTTATTTATTTTTTAAGTGGTTAATTTCTTCTCACCCACAAATGCTATACAGCAACGTTTCTGAGAGTATAAAAAGTAGAAAAGGAAAAATTACCTGCATTTTGACTGCTATCGCGTAGTTCATAAATATAAGTAGTTTTAGCTACAATCACAGTGTGCAGGAAATGTATATTCTGATTTTTCCATATTATGTCATAAGCATTTTTACATGTTGACAGATAGTCTAAGTTATAATGTTTAATGGCTGTGTAAAATTCAACTCCGTGGATGTGAATTATATGAATATTCCACATTTTAACTGATACCCCAAACCCCAAACCCATTACAGAACATTTAATTTCCTTTAAGTGTTTGCTTTAGCATTACACAGAGATTAGTATTTGTGTTTATATGCCTGATTGTTATATTTACATCAACTTCTGGAACCTCCATGTCCATTTATGTGATCATAAAATCTTTCTACATCTTCTTACTCTAAGAAATGAGAGCATCTTCTGTTCTTGACAATCCAGGCCTGATAGCACCAGAAATACTGAAGCACAGAAAAACAATCTTAGATCCAGACACACTAATCTTACAAAGGGGTTTGGTTTCATGAACTATGATCCAACAGGAAAAGGGGCCTTCAACTATTCTGCACCTCTCCTGCGAGAAGGAACGAGAAGTACATTACTGAACATTATACAGTTTAGACCTTAGCACTAAGTTCACCAACTTAAGTCATTTTATCAACATATTTCTAAGTACCCTTCTCTTCTCTCACACCTGTATTTAAATGATCCACATGTTGGTAACTTTGCCCCCCCAAATAGAACATAATCAAGGAGCACCACTCATCTCCTTTAGCCCCAGTATAATTCCTCCCCACATCTTAATCTTTAATGATTTCAGATGACATTCAGATTGACAACTTTCACCCCCCACCCCATGTACGTGTTGAACGATTACCAAAGATTTGAAAATTTCCAGATTTATCTATTAGTGACTTCTAGTTTATTTCTTTTAGTCAGAGACCATATTTTGCGTTATTCTGATTCTTTTTTAATTTGTTTTATGATAGCAACTATGGCCTAACCGAATGTTCAATGCGCGTCCGATAAAAAGGTATATTCTGATAGTGTGCAGTGGGGTGGTCTGCTGTTAATCAGGGAAAGTTAGTTAATAGTGTTAAGGTCTTTATCCTTACTGATTTTCACTTCACTTGTTCTATGAATTACTGAGAGATGAGTGTTGCAGCTTCCAGCTTTAATTATAGATTTGGCTATTTCTTCTTCCAATTTTATCAGTTTTTGCTATATACATACACACATTTAACATTGTGTGTGTGTAGTGTATACATATACGTTGTATATATATATAGTGTATATATGGTGTATATATGGTTTGCGTGTGTGTGTATATATATATATGTATATACGTAAATATACATATATACATGTATACACACACACACATATATAGTGAAGCTCTGTTATGTTCATACATATTTAGAATTGTCATATCTTTTTGTGACTGACCTCTCCACCATAATGTAAAATCTGTCTTTATCACAGGTAATATTCACTGTTCTGAAATCTCCTCTTCTAATATAATATTGACACTCTGGCCTTCTTTTAATTTGTATCTGCATGGTGTACTATTCCCATTCGTTTACTTTTAATCAACCAATCTATCTACCCTTATATCAAAAGTGGGTTCCTTACAGATAGCATTTAGTTGGGGTTTTTTAAATGTAAATTAATTTGAACAATCTCAGTTTTTTAACTGAGGTATTTTGATTGCTTATACTTAATATAATCATTGACATTTAGATTAAAATCTACCATTTGGCTAGTTGTTTTCTATATATTCTACCTATTCTCTGTTCCTTTTTTCCTTCTTTTTTCATGCTTTTGAATTGAATATTTTTTTACAATTCCCTCTTTCTTCACGATTGGCTTAGTCTTATCTCCATTTTATTTTATTTTTTAATTTTTTTTTAATGTTTATTTACTTTTGAAAGAATGAGACAGAGGCGTGAGTGTGGGAGGGGCAGAGAGAGGGAGACACAGAATTGGAAGCTGGCTCCAGGCTGTCAGCACAGAGCACGATGTGGGGCTCGAACTCACAGACCACGAGATCATGACCTGAGCTAAAGTTGGACACTTAACCGACTGAGCCACCCAGGCGCCCCAGTCTTATCTCTATTTTAAATTTTTCGTGGCTGCCCCAGAGTTTACAGTATATAACTTCAATAAATAAGTCTACCTTCAAATATTATTATACTACTTCATGTAGAGTATAAAAACCTGAAAATACTATACTCCCAATTCTTCCCTTCCCCACTCTTCACATTCTTCACACATTTTACTTTATGCATGTTATAAACCCCAAAACACTGCTATTTTTGCATTAGAAAATCAACTGTCTTTTATAGTAATTAAAAATAAGAAAAAATGTCTTTATAGTAGCTTCAACCATTTCTGGAGATCTCATTTTTTGTGTGTGTAGAGCCACATTTCTGTCTGGTATCATTTTTCTTCCACTGAAGAAATTCTTTTAACATTTCTTAAAATGTAGGACTGGTGGTAATGAACTGTCTTAGTTTTTTGTCAAAGAGTCTCTCTGCACGTCAGTTCAGGTAATTTCTATTGATCTATATTCAAGTTCACTTATTCTTTTCTCAGCTGTGTCAAATCTACTGGAGTGTCCGTCAAAGGCACTGTTCATCTCTCTTACCATGTTCTTTATTTGTAGCATATCCATTAGACTGTTTCTGACAGTTTCCATTTCACAGCTGAAATTTACCATCTATCCATACTGGTTATCCACCTTTCAATAAAAGCCCGAAGCCCATTAATCATAGTTATTTTAAATTCTCTCTCTGGTATTCCCAACATCTGAGTCACTACTGGGTTTTTTTCCTCTTTTGAGTTAAATTCTTCTCTTGACATTTTGTTGGTGGTGGTGGGAGGGGAAGGGATAACAATGGGTCTTTGTTTTGTTTTTGCTTTTCTTTGTTTCAAAAATTTTGACTGAAGGCTCAAGATCGTGCAACAGAGAGCATGAGACAACAGAGAAAGAAAAGGACATGCCTCTTCTGTTAATTTGGGGGCTGAATCAATACAATCAGGAACTAAGCTGGTTTGGGGTTTTGTTGCTTCCATTTTGTTGCTACCTTCAACTTCAAAATTCTTCAAATTTCCTCTAACTTCTCCTTTTTGGAGGTGGTGATGGTGGAGATGATTTGCTGGATGCTTTTGCTCCATGAACTTGTTCCACCCTCAGATTTAGGGAACAAGTTCTGCCCTATGAACCTGCACCTAAGTAAGAGTGACTCACTATGCTCTTGCCTCTCCTCAAGTGGTACACTAATGTGGCTTTCTATCCTGGTTGGGGAGGAGAGCTGAGTTTCTCTTTTATCTCATTTGAGCTAAGCAGTCCCTGTGCCCTGAGGTATCAGGGTAGGGCTTTCTCTCAGTGATACTGTCCCTCCCCTAGGGACAGGAGGTTTCTAATAGTCCAGGGCCAACACTGTTTCTGCCTCACCCCCAAGTGTAATAATGTTTTCTTTTTCTTCTTCCAATCCTTCACTTCTGTCCTAGAAACCATAGGGCTTGCAGCTCTTCCTCCAGAGGCTTAGTGCTTTTGTTCTTAGAGAAGAGTTATGCTTTCTAGCAACAGCATCCGTTCCCCTTCCTCCAGACCTACACAACCACAGGAGGCTTTCTACATTTTCTACCCTGTCTCCAATCTTTCTTGTGAATATCCATTGTAGGTCCACACAGAGTAAACTGCAAGGAGGTGTGAACTGCTTACAGCTGCTATAGTCCTACAATAGAACACACTTAGTGGTTAGCAATTTGTTAAAAATTGTAGTGGAATTATTTTACCTTCTTAGACAGTGGCCCAACTTCCTCCCATGCTCTGCCACTGGTGACTCAGTCCTCACATCCTGTCTCTTCTTGGACATGCCCATCTTTTCTTACATTATCAGGCTACTTGGCTGCCCTGTAATCTTTAATTCTCCAGATGCAAGAAAAGCTATGATTTTGTACATTATTCAGCTTTCTCTTGTTGTTAGGGTGGAAGTGAAGTTCTTACTACCTTTCTACATCCTCCGCAGAGGCTGGAAGTCAAATCTGAGGATGCTGATTTAAATTTTTTTTTTAAGTTTTTCTCTGCTCTTTGTATTTCCTGCTCCTTTGGGGTCAGCTATTCCATTTAACTTGGACTTGTTTATACTGTTTTCCTCAAATGTCTGATGATCCTTGGTTTTCCCTTCAAATCCATGAATAAGTGATTAGACTGATTAGTATAGGCAACTAGTGTAGGTTTCCTTTGAAGCTATAAAGACTTATTTACATGAAAGGCATCGTTCCTGGGTGCCAACTCAGCGTAAGTGGGTAGGTCCTGTTGACAATTAGGCTTTTCTTCAGAGTATATATGCCATACTGGAAGAAGGTAGTACTGTTACATTATTGACAACTGTCAATCTTAGGACTGGGTTACTCTAGGGCATTTCACTTCTAAGTAGAGCTGTCTTTATGTTTTCCCTCTAGGTCAATTGTAAAAGTCCACAGTCAGGCTCTGTTCCACCTTCTATGCCAAACCCTTGTCCCATGAGACCTAACCAGGTCAAGAATCCATTATGTTTAGAAAGCAGCTGGAGCAAGTATTACAGGAAGGGAGTCCAAATCCAAAGAAAAGAAAATGGACCAGTAGGCCCAGCTCCCTTAATTACTGCTCCATCGTTCCTGATCTCTGTACTTGGAAACTCCAAGTTGAGGCCTCTGAGAGCTGCACCAGAAACCCCCACATCAGCCTCTTCCATTTTTGTGCCAGGTGGCAGTTTTTCTCTACTCTAGCTGATGCATCAAAACAATCCTATCTATACTGTGTCTTCGAGAGCTGTGTCAAAATCTTTGCTATTCCAATGGTGCCCTCTCTTACCTTTACCACCCCCACTGTATCTTTACTATCGTATCAGTGGGTCAGAGGGAGGGAAAGCAAATGAATGCGCTTAGTTTACCATATTCCAAAATTGTTTTCTGGAATGTTTGGTCCTGTCCATTTACACACTAATGTTCCACTCTGTTAGGAAGATGGCCCCTGTGTTCAGCAAAAACTCAGGTCAGACACTTTAATTTTAATAGCCAAATGTCAATGCTGTCTCCCGTAAGTCTAATAGCTAAAGAATATGAATCTTGCTTCCATCAACAAAACACAACACAGACTCTTTGGGCCCTTTCTCACCAGAGACTTTGGCCTCAGACTGGATAATGGCCAGCTCCTGTCAAAATTACAGTTAAAACCAATAAACTGTCATTCTTCTGGGTTTTCTATATCATGTCAGATGACCAAAAAGCAATATACTTGAACTATTTTAGTTTCCTTCCCTGCAGACATGCTTTTTTTGAACTATGATTTATGATACTGCCCTTCTCAAGGGTTAAAAGATATTTCTTGCTGTAACTTTTGCAAAATTGCAATGACTATATTTCATTATGATGTTTAATACATTGCACATTCTTCCCAGAATTTAGTGCCAATAAATTGTTTTCTCCCTAAAGAATGGATCTACTTCCTTATAACACGTAATGGGAAGCACTTGACTCCTTTCATAATTCTACACAATTGGCTTGATGGCTAACAATGTCATAGCTAATTTTAGTGCTTCAATACAATAGGTGGATCATATGGGAGGCAGTATACTATATTGGAAAGCCCATGTCCTTAGGAATCAGAAAGATTTGGGCTAAAATCCTACCTATGCTACTTTCAGAACTCTAAACAAGTCTCAGCTTCTCTGAGTTTCATTTTCCTCATTTGTAAAATGGGGATAATTTCCCTTTTGTTCAACATTTGCATTCTCTCGACCTGCCCCCATGAAGCTCTAAGTGGGTAGAGAAAATTATACACCCCGTCTGATTGATTTTACTTTAAAAATATAAGCACAGAGCACAAACAGGGACACTGTCCAGCAATCCTACTCCAGCTCCATCATTAGTTTGCTTTCCCTGTTTGCTTTCCCACTCTTGGAGCTGAGTACTCCACACATTCCCCTCAATCCCTCAACTCCTTCTGTAGAATATAATTGCCCCACCTCGTACTACCCTGAAATAATCGGATTCCTTCACAGTCCTACCCACTACCTGCCCCTGTGCCATTTTCTTAGCCTTCTCCTCCTGTTCAGTGGATAAGGCAAATAGCTTCATTTATATAAACTCTGAATTCCTTCTCATTCCAACCGATGTCACACTAGTCTCTTCCTGACAAATTATGTTCCAGCCACAGTGGCCTCTTTTCTGTTCCAGTCTAAGCCCTTTCTATGTCCAGGTAGCCTTTTCACTTGCTGTTCCCTCTGTTTTTCCAGCAATTCTTATCTTTAAGGCTGAGCTCCTCAGGCAACCCTTTTCTGAGCAATCTCTATAAAAATGGTCTCCCACAATTATCTTGTATCACCACAGCTTGTTTATAGTACTTCTCACAACTTGATATTTATTTTCCTTGCTGGTTTCTTGTTTACAGTCTTATCTATCCACTAGGTAGGTATCCAAAATTGGAAGTCACAATTAATTCTTCCTTTTTCTCTCTTTACCCCAATATCTACTTTTCCTCCAGCATTTGTTTTTGTTTAATCATCTGGCCAGTTGTCAAAACTAGAAATTGGAAACTATCCTAAATCTCTCTCTCTCTCTCTCCTCCAACCCACCAAGCCATTAACAGTAGAGTCTATCATCGAAAGATTTCTTGAACCTACACATTCCCTCCTCCCTTTACATTCCCAATATGTTTCAGTTTTAATTATGGATTGCTTAGATTACTGTAATAACTCCCTAACAGTTCTCTATCCTCAACTCTTCAAAGAGAACTTTCTAAAACATTTACCTAATCCCCATTCTTTACTGCAGTCATCAATACAGTCTCATCTACTTTTTGTCTTTGAGAAATCTGCTTATTTCAGTAGATCGCTAGACCTTTCAACAAGAACTTCCTTTACGATTAGGTCATTCTTTACCTCTCCTGCCTCTCCTACGAACCCTTACTTGAATGTGTCCTTAGTGGTAGCTTTGCTGGAATTACCTGCAGTTCTCTGATCTACTTCCAGGCTTCGGTATAAACTGTTGCTTCTATCTGGAAAGTCTCACCTTCTCCCCCTAGGTATCCATCAGGTATTTTTCTAGACTCAGCCTAAGTGTCACCTCCTTTAACTGGTGTTGATTTTCAGATACTCATTGTCTGTGCTCCTATAACACCTTCCAAATATCTCTCTCATATATTTGTCACACCTGTCATTATGTTCCTAGCATCTTACACAGTGCTGGGTTCGTTGTGGGTGTTCCATAAACGACGAATAAAGGACTTGACAACGGTGCATGTGCACACACGCACTCAACGTTCTGTCTTCTGATCTCCTTTTATTTCTATGTTCAACTATTTAATCGTAAGCACTTTTTTTTTTTTTGTAAATGTCACTTCCAATGCTTTTTGGAAGTGGAGAAAAAATGGTAATAAGACAAAACAAAAATCTGTCAGGTGGCTTTTTTCTGCCTATCTGTACCTTCCATTGCAAAAGAGGGAGAATAAAATATGATAGTTTACCTTTCCTGCAATCCAGTTAAGACATTACAGGAATAAATCATTACAAATGTATGGAAACAGAATCATTCTGAAAAGAAAATCTGAGGTTTACTCAGCACCCACATTTGTCCTCCCCCCTGCTAAGTTGTCTGTTTTCACATGCTGCATACAATGTAAACAGCTAAAAGTAAAGAAACTTTAATAGCATAAACCCCCCCACCAAAAAAAACTGGCCTCGGGTTTTGAAACTTTTGAAAGAAATTTTGAATAATTTTTACGGAAATCTGCTTAGGAATTTCTGTCAGATGGCTATAAAAAAATCAGAACATATACACAGGCTAATAAAATTTAAATTCTCCCATTTCAAATAAATATATCTTGAATTATAAAATCTGTACAGTAATTTTTCAATTTGTGACCTTATGACATAAGAGAAGAAGATTGTTACATACTGCTTAACAATGTCTTTATAATTTCAAATAGAAATCTATGACCTTTTGGGGGCACCTGGGTGGCTCAGTCGGTTAAGCATCTGAATTCAGCTCAGGTCATGATCTCATGGTTCATGGGTTCCAGTCCCACATTGGGCTCTGTGCTGACAGTGTGGAGATTGCTTGGGATCCTCTCTCTACCTCTATTTCTGCTCCTACCCCACTTGCACGCTCTCTCTCTCTCAAAATAAATACATAAACTTAGAAACAAAGGGAAATCTATGACCTTTTAATAGAAACTAAGGCACCACTTTAAATATACTGTGTCATTTTTCTTTTATGAGAAAAGAGCACAATAATTTACTGACCAAAGAGAAGCTAATTAAATAGAACTAGATACATAGTTCATCTTACTCAAATTTATTACAAAATGACAATAAAGAATGATCATAATTGATGGGAACTTCATATAAAATATTTCTTATTTTGGTAATAAAGCATCAAAACTTTCTATTTATTGAAATTACTAAGAGGATTTTTTTCCCAAAATCTAAGCAATGAAATCTGACATAGTTGACTTCTACATATGACGTTGCTAAAAGAAGGTTTGTTTTTGCTCTTGCTTATCAAAATGAATTGAAGATCTTTGAAACAGAAGCTCCCACCACATGTCTTTCCACTTAATAAACAATATCTATAGACACGCTTGGGGTCACAGAATCTCTCTCTCTCTCTCTCTCTCTCTTTTTTGGCATTTTTCATTGCTGGGAAATCTATTGCTGTCATCAAACTTTGAAAAATAAAGAGATTCATAAAAAAGGTGAACAGATTCCCACCCTTTTTGTCAATCCTCTTCTTCTGAGATAACTAGAATTTTAGAGCTGTAAGAAATCTGGACTGTATAATTAAAAATTTTTTGTTTGTGAGGACAAACTGAGAGAATGGCAGATCTTTAATCCAAATCTCTTAATTAACATGCAACCAAATCAAAGACATCTTTGGGAAAAATTCACTTCACCCATCATATGATAAAAAGGAATATAACAGAACAAAGTTCTTCATCTAATAGTCCACAGGCCAATGGAAAACTACCAAACCATCAGTCAATTTACTGTTGGACACATATTAGAGAAAGCAACAATATTTTGTTTAATGGAAACAAGACAGGTATTGGGTCAGAGAAACCTAAATTGTATTTGGATCTGTTACTTATTTGTGACAAATGTCTCTGAGCCCCAATTATTCTCATTTGGAAAAAGGGGGTAAAATAATGACCTCTTAGGACTATTTTAAGAAGTAAATGATATACCATAAGCAAAACATCTGGCATGTTACAGGATTCCAATAACAGTTAACTGCTGGGGGCGCCTGGGTGGCTCAGTCTGTTAAGTCTCCGACTCTAGATTTCAGCTCAGGTTATGATCTCACAGTTTGTGAGTTCGAGCCCCACACTGGGCTCCATGCTAGCAGTGTGGAACCTGACTGGAACACTCTCTCTCTCTCTCTCTCTCTCTCTCTCCCTACCTCCCTCCACCCCCTCTGCCCCTCCCCAGCTTGCTTGCTTTCTTTCTCTCTCAAAGTAAATAAACAAACTTTTAAAAAAAGGTTGACTGCCGTATAGGATTTATGTAGGATTCAAATGAAAGTATTTTGCAAGGTTGTAGATAATATGGAATAGAGACAAAAGCACAAAATTTAGAGGCAAAAGGTCTGGGTCCACATCCCAACTTTGCTCCTAACTATCTGTTCATACCTGGAGAAGTCACTTATCATAATCTTAGTATCTCATACATAAAATGAAGATAAAAATGAAGATAACAATATCTGCCATACTTTGAAGATCGAATATGATGATCTTTGTGCAAGCATTTTCTAAGTATAAAGTACTGCATATACATTACTGTTATTCTCAAGAAAACTAACTGCATTAAAAAGTAGCTTCTTCCTGGGGTGCCCGGGTGGTTCAGTTGGTAAGTGTCTGACTTCAGCTCAGGACATGATCTCACGGTTCATGAATTCAGGCCCCGTGTTGGGCTCTGTGCTGACAGCTCAGAGCCAGGAGCCTGCTTCGGATTCTGTGCCCGCCCCCCGTTCTGCACCTCCCCTCTCTGTCCCTCCCCCACTCGTGCTCTGTTTCGCTCTCAAAATGAAAAAACATTAAAAAAAAATTTTTTTAAAGTAGCTTCTTCCTACAAAGCTTAGAGAACTCTGCTTTTATAAAGTTAATATGACTTCCCAGGCACTACTGAAGAGTTCTTAGATTTTATCAACATTTATAAAACGTGTTTAGGTTATGCTAAACACATTTCCTTAAGACCAATGTTTCATACCATTTTCTAAACCAAATTTCAAGCAAACTAACTTAGATAGAGTGTTGCTTCTCCAAGATTTGGGGGGTTGCGTTAGGGCTACAGATTGTGTAAACCAACATATAATTAATTAATGGGAAGGTTATTTGGCTTGAGACACTAATGAGGGGAAATCTGTTTTTTACTAACATCGTAAGTTACCAGTATCTGCCAACAATGAAAATGCATACGTTAGTAAACATTAATACTGAAAATATCAGCTCATGGCCCAGCTGGAAGTTGCTGTAGACAAGCTGGGAACCACTGCCTTGGAGGTGTGGGAAGGGGAAATTTATAGGTGTGGAGTAACGAGGCCCCTCAGAGTAGGCGGCCACTCAGCAAGTCAGCAGCATGGATAGAAATGATCTTTTTGCCTGTTCCCAAAAAATCATACTGATGCAATAAATTTTTATAAACAAAAATATATATAATAGGCACCTGTTTTTTTTCCAAATGTTTATACAAATTAATCCCTATGGCACTATTATGAGCCACTATCCTGACTCCACACATGTGTAAAAAGATACAGAAGTTAACTAATTCCTTTATGATCATTCAGAAGAATCAGTAGCAAAGATTAAATATCATATATTACTGACTTTGTATCCTAACTGAGCCCTTGGGCTGAGAACCAAGTGCCTAAGTAAGCACCAAGTTTCAAAGAGAAGTTATCATGTGGAAGATGCCACTAGTAATATTCATATTAGCAAATCATCTCACAAATGGCTAGCAAACATGCTAAATCAAAGCTGCAAGCACGGGTGACAAATACATCTTTACCCTTCACGTTGCCAATACCAGTGACTCAGGTACTTCTAAATATTTTAACTTGGCTCGAGAATCATTAAATAGTACATTCAACGTAAGTACACGAGAATATAGTTCAACACAAATGTTCTTTCGACAGACAAGAAAAAGTAGGTTTCTGGTTACCTAGCACCATCATTATGAAGAACAGGGGTCCCCAACAAGTAGAACAAGATCTACTGGTATATAAATCTGGTTATCTATATCCAGCCAACCCTTCTTTCCAACTACCCCAGTGCTGACCACCACAGTCTATAGAGATACCCAACGGCAGAAAAGCAGCACACTTTCTCCTGCTTATGTTTAAGACCAAAGGGTCAATGTTAGATCCTAATAATTCTAAGATTTCAATGATTCTAAGAGTTCAGAAGAATATTTATCTCAAAAACATGTATAAAAGTGGGAGAAAAGCTACTGAGGTACAAAGTCAATGTTAAATATCAACAATTCTGACCCATCTTGGCAAATATATATTTAACTTTGAGCATTTCCATCCTTTCTTTCCACAATAAAATGGAGATGTAAGAATGTGCTAATTCTGGGGCACCTGGGTGGTTCAGTCGGTTAAGCATCTGACTTCGGCTCAAGTCATGATCTCACAGTTCATGAGCTCAAGCCCTGCGTTGGGCCCTGTGCTAACAGCTCAGAGCCTAGAGCCTGCTTTGGATTCTGTCTCCCTCTCTCTCTGCCCTTCCCCTGCTTGCACGCTGTCTCTCTTTGTCTCTCAAAAATGAACAAATGTTAAAAACAAATAAATAAAACGAATGTGTTAATTCTGACTTGACTGCCAGAATTAAAACACTAGAATAGATACCTACAAAATCCTATAATCTCCCTTTGCTGCAGAGTTAGTGACTAGTAACTCTGAACACAGGCTCCACTATAACTTGCTATGTGGCTTTGGGCAAATCACTTAACCTCTCTGAGACTCAGTTTCCTCATCTGTAAACCAGATAATAAAATATATTCATTATTAGGAGGAGAATAGTAATACCCTTAATACATAAGACTATACATAAAAACCAAAGAAGATAAAAAAAAAACCACAAGACACTGCTTTGCAGTAATGAGTAGTCTATGAATATGAGCAATTATTATTACACTCAGTCTTTTAAATGGGATAGAAACCACTGTTTATAAGTTCACCCGTTTAAAGGCTGATAACACACTTCTTGGGACTTCACTCTATCATTATAAGAAGAAAAAACACAGTTGGGAAGATAATAGAAGAACTAGATCTCCCTATCCTTTTACCATATGCTAGAATATTTATTCTATCATAGGATTTATACATCATACTTCTGGTAAAATGTAGCATTACACAGTGAACGAGAGTTTTGGAATCGACAGATTTTAATCCTGACATCACCTGCCATAAGCTGTGTGAACTTAAGCAAGGTATTTAATGTCTCTGACCCTGACCTAGGGTTTCCTCAACTGTAAAGTGTCAATAATCATAGTACTTACCTCATAGAGCTATTGTGGTGATTAAATCACATCATATCTATATAGTGATAAGTCTGGTAACTGAAACATTACAGCTATCAATAAAAGGCAAACACCCTGAACCCCTCCTAAAACCTGACAGTGTTTTCATTTTAAAAATTGATGATCTTAAAAAAAATATGCAGAAACACATGCTATAGGTGGTAGGCAATTTTAGAATAATAAAAATTCCAAAGCACCAAAAGAAACGTGCCTTTTCACAGAAGAGGAGACCTCCTAAAGCAGCTCTTGTCTGTACACAACTGTCTATTTATTTGGAGTCATTCAACAGAGACTCCAAGAAATGGACTTTGCTCACAATATCTCATGACTTTAAGTGGCATTATCACATCAGACTCTCAGGTCTAAAGGCTGATATGCAAGCTGTGTCGGGAGTGCAGACAGTTTTAGCAATCACTGCCAAACAATATACAGTGGTTTTTTTCTACAGTGTTTCGCATGAGAGTATTGGTTGTTCCAAATGAATGCTAAGCTAGATGCTATGGAAGTCTTTATCCTTTAGCAATGATGCCCATGACACTAGACTGATAACCATGACTATGATTCATTCACTCAACAAATATTTATTCAATGCTTACTGCATCCCAAGCACGGTACCATGCCCCAAGAATATAAGAGTATTTAATACAGTACTTGGGCAATTCTTCCCTCAGAGATCTGACCGTCTAGAAGGAGGGGGGAAAATGAACAATTAGAATGCTATAATGGAAAAACACAGGATGCAATGGAAACACACAGTAGTATGTCTAATAGAGGTAAGAGGAGAAAGGAAAGACAGCCAGTGAAAAATTTCTCAGAAAAAGTAACATTTTGGTGTTTTTTTATTGTTATTTTTTGTGGGGGTTTTTGAGAGAGAGAGAGAGAGAGAGAGAGAGAGCATGCATGAGCTGGGGAGAGGGGCAGAGAGAGAGAGAGAGAGAGAGAGAGAATGTCAATGGGGCTCCATCCCAGGACACTGGGATCACAACCTGTGCCAAAATCAAGAGTTGGACACACAACCAACTGAGCCGCCTCGACATCCCATTAACATTTAAACAGAGGCTTAAATAAGAGCAAGACAGACTGAAACATATTGAAGAAATTAAAAGAAGTTCTTTATAGCTGAAGCACTCAGACTGACACGGGTCATACAAGGCCTTTATAAGTCATGCTGAGTCAGGATGGGATATAGGAATTTGCACATATAATAAAAATCAATCACTTTAAAACAATCAATTGTATTTCTATAGATCAGCAAAAAAGTAGAAAATAAAATTTAAACATATTTACAATAGTATCATAAAACATCAGAAAGCTGAAATAAATTCAATGAATCATGGGAAATACCCAGGTATTAACAATTAGTTTCTTTCATACAATAGCCAAATTATGGAAAGAGCCTAAATGTCCATCAACCGATGAATGGATAAAGAAATTGTGGTTTATATACACAATGGAATACTACGTGGCAATGAGAAAGAATGAAATATGGTCTTCTGTAGCAACGTGGATGGAACTGGAGAGTGTTATGCTAAGTGAAATAAGTCAGGCAGAGAAAGACAGATACCATATGTTTTCACTCCTATGTGGATCCTGAGAAACTTAACAGAAGACCACGGGGGAGGGGAAGGGGGAAAAAAAAGAAAGAGAGGGAGGGAGCCAAACCATAAGAGACTCTTCAAAACTGAGAACAAACTGAGGGCTGATGGGGGTTGGGAGGGAGGGGAGGGTGAGTGAGGGGTATTGAGGAGGGCACTTGTTGGGATGAGCACTGGGTGTTGTATGGAAACCAATTTGACAATAAATTTCATATTAAAAAAACAAAACAAAACAAAACAATTAGTTAATTTCAATGTTTTGTAAAGACCTAATAAACAAAGGCACACACCATTCTCTTAGGTTGGAAGACGCAATATTCTAAAGATGTCTAAAGATCACCAATTGTATTGATAAACATATTAAATGTAGTCCCAATCAAAATAGTAGCTAGATTTCCTTTTCTGTGCAGAAATTCATAAGGCAATGCAAAAGAACAAGATTAAGCCTGTTTTTGGTCATGTTAATGGCCACAGACTCTATTTATATGAAATATCCAGAATAGGCCCATCCATAAAGACAAAAAAGTAAATTTCCATCCTTGCCAAGATGAAGAAAGGTGATCTGGAAAAAGAACAACTAAGTGGAAGAACTTTAACAGATAATAAGACCACTTATAACATGAGAGACATTAAAACTGAGATAATGGCAAAAAAACAGACAAATCAATGGAACAGAGGGTCCTGCAACAGTCATGTGAGCACATGGCCACCAATTCACGGCAAAAGTGAACCTTCAGTGCAAGGGAGACAGGTTTTTAATACATGGTACTGGGTCAATGGACTATCTGTATGAAAAAAATAAGTCTTGACTCCTATCTGACATCATATACAAAAAAATCAAATCCTGATGAATTACATATATAAATGTAAAAAGTAAAATAGTAAAGTGTTTACAAAATACAGAATAACACCTTTATGACGTTAAAATAGGAAAATATTTCCTAAACTGGACACAAAAAGTCTTAAATCTAAAAGGAAAGACTGATAAAATGGAACTTCTGTTCACGTAAGGTATCACTGAGGAATGAACTAGCAAGCCACAGAATGGGAGAATATAGTTTTAATGAACATTTCAAACAAAGAACCCGTATCTATAATATATAAGAATTCCTGTCTTTAAAAAAAAAAAAAAAAAAGGCAGTGGGGAGAGGGGAAGACTTCAACAGGTGTTTCACAAAGGAGTTTATCCCAGACAGCAGAAACATGAAATAGTATTCAACCTCATTAGTTTTCAGAGAAATCAAAATTAAGACTGCAAGAAGACAGTCCAGAAAAGCTAAAATGCAAAAGCCAGAAAGTACCAGGTGCTGACAAGGATATAGGACAAGAGATCTGATACACTGCTGGGTAGAGAGGAGGTAAACTGGACGCAAGTGCTTTGGAAAACTTTTGGACACAATCTACTAAAGCTGAAGATATGCATACCTTGTGACTATGCAATTCTGCACCTAAGTTTATATCCAACAGAAAGGCACAAACAAATCTTCATAAAGAAGCATGTACTAGAAAGTTCATGGAAGCTTTATCTAATAGCTCCAAACTAGAAATTACCAAAAACCAGAATAAATACATACTTCTATTCACACAATGGAATACTATCGGCAGTAAGAATGAACTAAGACTACATTACACGCAGGTTAGGATGGAACTTACAAACAAAATGTTGAACAGAAGCCAACACATAGAATGTACATATTACAGGATTCTACTTGCATAAAGCTCAAAATGAGGCAAAACTCATTTTGGTGTAATAAGTCAAGGTAGTGGTCAGACTGAATAGAGATGTCCTGAATGGAAGGGAACATGAGGAGGCTCCTAAGATTCTGGGGTCCGTGTAATGCTCTGCTTCTCTGTGGAGATGCTGCTTATGTAAGTGTGTTCATTTTGAAATTTTGAAATAGTGTGTGTGTGTGTGTGTGTGTGTGTGTGTGTGTGTATTTGTACCCTTTTCTGTATGTATCAACTTCAAAATACTTCCAAAAAATGTTTAAAATTATATCAGCATATTTGTACCAAGATGACTATCTGAGCCTATGGAAAGAAGAAAAGACAGCTACTGAACATGGGGGGCTGGCTGTCTGTATGGTATTTTTACTCACCTTTGTCCTGTAATGCAATTTGTTGCTTATGCAGTAATGCCACCTCCCGTCCCAAAGCTTTCTTCTGTCTTTCCAGTTCATTTCGAAGCACCAAAATTTTTAATTGCAAGCACTCACTTTGTTTTCTCTAAACAATTGAAAAGCACAGGTAAATTTATGAATATAAAACTCATAACTATGAATCATTATACATTCACAGTGTTTCAAAATGAATAATGGTTCAAAGCACTTCAATATTCACCTAATTTACAGATCTCTCGAGTAGCTTAATTATCAGCACCTGCCATTTTAATGGAAAGAATATAAAGAATAAACCTTAAGTCTGGGGACAGTTCTAAGAACCCAAAAAACACTACAAAATTTCTCAGGCCTTTTTCCTGAAATCACAATACAATTAAGACAAAAATTATTTTTTTAGAGACAGAGTTCTCAAAAACTTAGACACAGATATGCCAGGACCCAGCAATTCTACTCCTATGTATATACCCAAGAGAATTGAAAACATGTCCATACAAAAACCTGAATATTAATTTTCATAGAATTATTTATAATAGCCAAACCGTGGGATCAACCCAAGTGTCCGTCATCTGATGAACAGAAACATAAAATGTGGGTCTATCCTGTACAACGGAATATTATCTGGCAATAAAAGAAAGAAGTACTGATGAATGCTACAACACGGATGAACCTTGAAAACATTACGCTAACTGAAAGAAGCCAGTTTAAAAAGGCCACCGACCCTTTATATGAAATGTCCATATTGGGCAAATCCATAGAAATAAAAAGTAGATTTCCATCCCTGCCAAGCTGAACCGAGGTGCTCTGATATCCCAGATTTCAGAGGAAGCCAAGTAAGGACCTAGGGCTTCTGCCCCTTTCAGGCAGTAACCAACCAATCCCCCTATAGTCTCAGTGGATACCACAGGGGGAGCCTGGACTTAGGGCAATAATGAGATAATCCTCTCCCTCCCTGCTGCATTTTATCAGAGGAGGCTTACTGCAGAGTGAGAAATCTCCTTACCACACAGTGCTAAGGAGGCCACCCTATCCAGCATATCAGCGGAGGCTACGTGGGGAACAATATCAAGGCACTCCTACACCTCCCAGCTAGGGCAGTAGTTGTGGAGGTCTAGTGGAGAGCTGGAACTCCCTTTCCTGGCCAAAAGTAAGGATGCCCCCTTCCCCTGCAGTCCTGTCACTTAGATGTCAATGGAAGCTGCTTGAGGAACCTGGACTTTTATACCCACCTGGCAGTAATGAGACAGCATCTCTCCCTTCCCTCCCAGAGAAACAGGTGTCAGAAAAAGCCAGATAAAACAGATTTATGTAAGATCCAGAGACTCATAACATAATACTCGAAATGTACAAGACTTAATAAAACATCACTCATCATACCAAGAACCAGAAAGATGCCAAAGTACATGAAAAAGGATAATTAACAGATGCCGGTACTGAGATGACAGACATGTTACAATTACCTGACAAAGATTTGAATGGCTATCATAAAAATGCTTCAGTAACAATTAAGGACATCTCTGAAACAAAGGAAAACATGGAACATCTTGGCAAAGAAACAGAAAGTTTCAGTCAAGAAACTGAAGATATAAAGAGGAATCAAAAGGAAATTTTAGAGCTGAAAATATCGGTGGAATAAAAAACTTCACAAATGAGCTCAACAGCAAAATGTAGGAAACAGAGAGAAGCATCTTTAAGCTGAAAAATAGAGCAACAGAAACTACTCAGTTTAAACAAGAGAGAGAAAATAGACTGTAAAAAAAAATGAACAGAGTCTCAAGGGATCTGTGGAGCTATATCAAAAGATCTAACACTATTATCATCAAGTACAGGGAGGAAAGGAGAAAGAGAGAAGTGAAAAAGTACTCATAGAAATAATCATGAAATCTTCCCAAATTAGGCAGAGGAAATACATCTATAGATTAAAGAAGCTAGTGAACCCCAAGAGAATAAATTAAATGAAGAAGCTGACTTCAGCTCAGGTCATGATCTCGTGGCTCACGAGTTTGAGCCCTGCGTCAGGCTCTGTGCTGACAGCTCAGAGCCTGGAGCCTGCTTCAGATTGTGTCTCCCTCTCTCTCTGCCCCTCCTCTGCTCACTCGCGCGCGCTCTCTCTCCCCCTCTCAAAAATAAACAAACATTAAAAAAATTTTTTTTAAATGGCAAAAGATCTGAACTGTCACCTCACTGAAGAAGATATAAAGATGGCAAATAAGTATATGAAAAGATGCTCAACATCATATGTTATCAGGGAACTGCAGATTAAAACAATGAGATACCACCACTGTATGTTTACTAGAATAATAAGTATCCAAACACTGACAATACGAATGCTGGCAAGGAGGTGGACCCACAGGAAATGTTGTTCATTGTTGGTGGAAATGCAAAATGGTCACTATAGCCACTTTAAAAGATGGTCTGGCAGTTTCTTACAAAACTAAACACAGGATTACTATATGACCCAGCAATCATGCTTGTGGATATTTACCCAGATGACTTGAAAACTTACGTCCCCGCAAAAATCTACATATGAATGTCTATAGTACCTTTCTTCATAATTGCCCAAACTTCCAGATGAACTTCAACAGGTCAACAGTTAAACTGTGGTATATCCATACAATGGAGTATTACTCAGCAATAAAAAGAAATAAGCTATCAAGCTATGAAAAGTCATGGAGGAACCTTAAATGAATGTTGCTAAGTAAAAGCAGCCAATCAGAAAAAGCTACATACTGTATGATTCCAACTATATGACATTCCTGGAAAAGGCAAAACTATGGAGACAGTAAAAAGATCAGTAGTTGCCAGGGGTTCCTGAGGGAGGGGGAAAAGGATGAACAGGTAGAGCCCAGGGGATTTTTAAGTAGTGAAATTACACTGCATGATACTGTAATGGTGGATACATGACATTGTGCATTTGCCAAACCCAGACAACTGTACAACATAGAGTAAACCTATGGTAAACTACGGACTTAAGTTAATAATATTGTATTGTACTAATATTAATATTGTGTTCACATTGATTCAACAATTGTACATGAGATGTTAAGAACAAAAAAAGCTGGGAGAAGAAGGAAATAATTTCTGTACAATTTTTCTATAAACCTAAAACTACTCTAAAAAATAAAGCTTATTTTTAAAAAAGTGATAGAACTATACCTCAAAAAAGCCAATTTTACTGAATGTTCATTTAATAAAACACATCCCAGACACATTCTACCAGAGATACAACTAAGTTTGCTAAATAGGTAAGTCTGTGAACTTATCTTTCTATTAAAATAGCTCCTACTTAAACCTATGAAACCACACTCTAAACTTTACTCAGCCTCCCTTTTAATCCAAATACCTTTGAAAGCCAGAATTTGCCTCCAGATAAAATCTGAAATCCTGCCCCCACAATGAACATACATGTACTTGCACATTTGTATTCACACACAATTACTGTGCTATGAATGTATGTGCCCTTCTCTTCTGCTCTTTTTTTTAATTAAAAAAATTTTTTTAAGTTTATTTATGAGAGATAGGGACAGCGTGAGCAGGGGAGGGGCAGAGAGAGAGGGAGACACCAAATCCAAAGCAGGCTCCAGGCTCTGAGCTGTCAACAGAGAGCCTGACTCAGGGCTTGAACTCACAAACCAAGAGATCATGACCTGAGCCGAAGTGGGACACTGAACCGACTAAGCCACCCAGGTGCCCCTCTCCTGCTCTTTATCAACAGTGTCAATAATATGCTTCTCATGATTTTCCATAAAATCTTAACCCAATAGTAATATTTGGCTGTACCTAGTAAATTCTTATCTCCTTCCTAAGATATGTACTAATTAAAATTGTAATGAGGAAAAAAAAAAAACTATTCATTAAATAAACCGAATAGCTTTACCAAGCTGGTAGAAAACTTTAAAAGGTAAAGTCAGCATCTCTATTTGATTCAAAGATAATGAAGAAGCAAGGGCACTCAGTGAGATGAGTAATGGTATGGCCTTGTTGAAGCAATGGGCATGGAAAATGATCTGGCAGTTGCGTGTAAAGTACTTTATGGCTATCGTTTCTCACCCAAAATGCTTTCTTCCTCATCTCTGAAACATTGATTCTAAACAGATGGCATGATCATCTGTTAAAGACATTCAAGCCAAGAAAACAAGCAGAACAGCTTATTTCCAATCATCATTATATTTGACTGGAAAACTCTATGAAATATGAAACATTCCTAAGCAATTTTTCTTGAACAAAGCAAACATTTATGAAGGGCATACTATGTGCTCCTAAATGAATGAGAAATGGTGTCTGCTTTCCAAGAGTTTGGGTCTAATGGAGATAAAAGCCATTTTGCCCTGTCAACCAAATGTAAAAACAAAGACCAAAGACAGTGTGGTTGTTTATCATTAAAGAAAAAGGAACCAAGAAACAATTTGGATTTCTTTAATAATTCAATAGTATGATCATGACAGGCTAGGGTGTTTTTATATCACTGAGAGAAAAAATACACAAATTCTTAGGAAACAGTCCTTTTTTTACAAAGAAGTTAAGTGTTCAATTTTTGTAACTTGCATTTTTCCACAAAATATGTAAACCGAATTCTACCTGGGCAGAGGAAAAAAGAAACAACAGAAAAAAAGTGAAGCAACTTTTTATAGAACACAGATATGCCTACACAGAGGGTTAATCTGCTCTATTCCAGGGTACACACTCAAATAGGGAATATTTTCTAGAATCAAAGCACCAAGGGTACAAGTTAATCTAAATACTAAACTAATACAGGAAGGCATGTTTACAGTGTGTTTGTGTTATGGTCCATGTGCAGAAACTGGCCCATTTACAGAACTGTATCAAGTCATTCAATACCAGGATGGTTGGCTCTAATTTCTGATGAGAAGAGTAAACAAACCTGACCAAGTGGGATCTGGTTCTGCTTCTTTTCTAACTCACCTAACACAAGTGCTCAAAGACCCTAATGTTCTATAAGTATCTGCTAATGGGTTTCTGTGTTCTATTTATCTGTTTACTCCTAGTTAATGTCACATGTGCATCTCCAATGGGTAAGTATTCATTGGATCTTAGTGTTTTTATACAACATGTATCTGATCTGAAAATCACAGGTAGATTCCTCTATTTGCAAGCACACACATTCCTATTTACAAAGACAATGACAGGCAATGTTAAAAGATTCATTTCAGAATGACAGACTAATTTGTAAATGACATACTAAAGGAAACAATTTTCTTTAGATCACATTGGAGCTAAAAACCTGAGGCGAAATGTTCTCAAAGCATGGTCCAGGAAACCACGAGAGTTTCTGAGACCATTTCAGAGTCTGTGAGATCAAAAATATTTTCATAATACTACTAAGCTATTATCTCCCTTTTTCATTCTCATTTTCTCATAACTGTACGGTGGAGCTTTCCAGAGTCTCTAAGATTTGTGGTATCCTCACAGCCTGATTGCCGAAATAAATGTGAGAATCCATCTGTCTTTTATTAACCTAGGCATCACCAACAGGTACACACTAAGTTCTCTGAGGTCTTGATAATTTTTAAGAGTATAAAGAAGTCTTGAGACTAAAAAGTTTGAGCATGGTAGATTAGGGCACACTCATCTATATTCGTTTTCCCACAAAATCTGGAAATAATTAACAATCTGGAAAAAAAAAAGTTTTAGAACTATGGCAGTTGTGCTATGGGAACAAATTTACTTTTAAATGTCATTTCTAGGTTGTTTCTATTGCACTTACAGCTACTCAACCACCAAAAAAGGGAAAAAAATTTCCTTAGAAAATACTTAATCCAGGGGCACTTGGGTGGCTCAGTTGGTTAAGCGCTGACTTCAGCTCAGATCATGATTTCATGGTTCATGTGTTCAAGCCCCAGATTGGGCTGTCTTCAGCGCAGAGCCTGCTTCAGATCCTCTGTCCATCCTTCTCTCCCTGCTCCTCCCCTTCTCATGCACGTGCATGCATGCTCTCTCTCCCCCCAAATTAAATAAACTTTAAATAAATAAATAAACATTAACAAAAAAAGAAAATAATCCAATTTATTAACTTCATAGACACAGTGGCAATATTAGACCTAGAACCCAGATCCAGCTGGGAAGATAAAGCAAAAGATATATAATAATAAAACATATACAAGTTCTACTTCTGCTGTTAAGAGAATGAGCACCTAAGAAACTGGTCCTCTGATTAAATAATAGCTACAGGCTCCAGATAAAATACAAAAAGCTGCTACATGAGAATTCTGGAGATTGATCAGTGACAGGTAAATTTTGGAGAGATTCAGAGCCTGGTGCAAGCAACCAACATACAGAGTGAATTTCCCCTTTTCTGTAGCTTTGTCCTGAGGGTGACTGCAGTCAAACTCCAATGAAAGACAACTATCTTTCTAGCCAGAAGAGCCAGGGGAAAGAGATCAGGCAATCAGAATGGAGGAAACAAGAGAATGGGCACCCCAGATTCTGTTTAAATTCAACCTGAACCTCTGAATCATAAACAACATATGCATGAGGCAAAACAGAAAGCAGCTGTAAGGGTAAAAGTACTGAACTAAATGAAATCTGAGCCAATGTCCACTGCAAGCATGACAGCTTGAACCTAACCAAGTGACTACCTGCTAAAATAACATTGTGGGGTGTCTCGGTGGCTCAGTTAGTTAAGCTTCTGACTTCAGCTCAGGTCATGATCTTGCAGTTCGTGAGTTCAAGCCCCATGTCGGGCTACGATACTGACAGCTCGGAGCCCGGAGCCTGCTTCGATTCTGTGTCTCCCTCTCTCTCTGCCCCTCCCTCACTCATGGTATGTCTCTGTCTCAAAAATAAATAAATGTTAAAAAAATTTTTTTTTAAATAAAAAATCGATATTCTTCAGAAGAAAGTAACAAAATCCAGAGAATCCACAAAATTATATTCACATTGTCCAGGATAATATGTAGTATTACCCCATATATGAACAGCCAGGAAAATACGACTCATCTCCAGGGAAAAGACAACCCACATATGGCAACCCTGAGATGACCCAGATGTTAGAATTATCATACAAAGACTTTAAAGCCACTATTAAAAATATGCTGAGTGAGAAAAAGTAAAATATCCTTACAATGAATCAACAGATATGAAATCTCAGCCAAGTACTACAAAAGGAAAATACTCTCACAATGAATAAAAAGATATAAAATCTCAGCAGAGCACCAGAAAACATTAAAAATATTAAAAGCAGGGACTTCTGCTTCTAGCCAAGATGGAATAGGAAAAATAAATAGTGCTCAACTAATTTTACCAGGCTACCATAATCCTAATACCAATCTGATAAAGTAATTTAAAACATTGTGCTCCAGTATCCCTAATAAATATAGCAAAAAAACCCTTAAATTATTTCCAGATCAAATCTATCAAGACACAAAAAAAGAGTATATACTGTAACCAATTCAGAGTTATTCCAGAAATGTAATGTTAAATAAACATCTGAAATTAAAGTATGCGAAATTAAGGAGAAAAATCACACGGTCATTTCAATAGATGCAGAAAAAGCATCTGACAATATTCAACATCCATTCATGATAAAAACTCTCAGAAACTGGGAGTAGGAGGGAACTTCCTAACACCAATAAAGGGCATTACCACCATTATGTTTAATTAAGAAAGGATGACTCATTTCCCCCTACGATCGGGAACAAGGATTTCCCCTTGCATCACCTTTATTCAATATTGTACTGTATATTCTAGCTATTGAAATAAGTCACAAAAAATAAACAACAAAAAGCACATAAAGCAGTCCAACTTTGCAGGTATGAGTGTTTACATAGAAAATCCCAATAAATACACAAAATAACTACAAGAACTAAAAAATTAGTATAACAAGGCTATAAGATACTAGGTTAATAAATTAAAAGGAACTATATTTTTTATACTAGCAACAAACAGATGAGAAACAAAAATTCAAAAACAATTCCATTTGCAAGAATGCACCCCCAAAACTCCCATAAAATACGTAGGAACAGCTCTAACAAAAGATGTCCAAAATCTCTCAAGATATTGAAAGAATTAAAGAAAAATCTAAATGAAAGAAATATATGCCCTGTTCATGGAGTGAACAACCTGTTGTTGCTAAGATGGCAATTCTCCACAAATTGATCTACAAATCTTTATCAAAATTGCAACAGGACCTTTTTTTTTTTTTTTTTTTTGTAGAAATGGACAAATTGATCCTTGAATCACTTGGAAATACAAAGAACCTAGAAAACCCACAGGAATTTTGATAACAAGAACAAAGTTGGAGGACTAACCATATATGGTTTTAAAACAAGGGATCTATAATAGTAGAATTTGACATTGGTGAAAGGTAGACATATAGATCAGTGGAGCAAACAGAAAATCCAGAAATAGATGAACACATATTTAGTCAATTGACTTTAGAAAGACATTTCAAAACAATTAAATTAGTAAAGAAAAGATTCTTCAACAAATGATGGTAAATCAGCTGCATATTCATATAGAAAAAAATTACCTCACTTATTAACTCATACAAAAAAACTAGTTTGAAATGGATCACAGGTCTAAACGTCAAGCCCAAAACTACAAAACTTCTAGGGAAAAAAAAAAGAAAAAACACTAAAGAAATTTATACGATTTTAGGTTAGTCCAAGATTCCCTATAAAGAAAACAAAAAGCCCTACTGATAAAATAACATTAAAAAACACACTGTATTTCACTAAACTTATAAATTTTTGCTCTTTAGAAAGCATCATTAAGAATATGAAAAGGCAAGCCACAGAATGTAAGAAAATATTCCCAATATGCGTATCAAAAAAAGGACTTGTATCCAAAAAAAAGAAAAATACAAACACACATGCAAAAGTATAAGTATACACACACTCTCTCCCCCTCCCTCTTCCTCCTTCTCTGTTCCCCTCTCCTCTCTCAAACCTTAACACAAGAAGACAGAAATCCCATTAAAAAATAAGGGGAAAAAACATGAAACTACTTTACATGTATACTAGGAGTGAAAAAATACGGAAATAAATTACAGATAATAGGAGCTAGGTTTCTCACTAACAGAAATAAAGATACTACAAATAAACAAACTGAGGTAGAAGAATGAACTCCGTGCTGTTAGAGTTGAATGTATCAATATGAAGTCATGTTCAGTTTAATACACACATAGATACTTGTGTATACCAGCTCTGTCTACTGTGAGGACCTAGAAGCAGTTACAACCCAGTAGCCACAAGCATACCCAGTACCCAGATCTTGTTTCTAAATACCATTATCTAATGGAAGGAACAGGACTCCTTGCAAAAATGGCTCATTCAGGGTTGAAAGAGGGGAAAGACAAGATGAGCCTGGATCATATAGTGCCAGAAATTTTAAAAGTGCTTTAAAAAGCACACAAATAAAAAAGAGAGTCATGTCAAAAGGACATAGGAGCCAACCTGAAAGAGCTCTCAATGTCACAAGGTGAGCAAGAAAATAAATAACACAGTATTTGATTATAACCTAAAGTATAAGATAAATATATAAAAGTCCATACTGATGAATAAATAAATAAATGGGGCAGGACAAATCTTCCCCACAAAGAATTCTAAATAACATATGTAGGCAGTCTTCCCTCAGAAGGTGGAATCTAAGTCCCCTCTACTGGAGTGTAGGCTGGACGTAGTATCTTGCTTTCAAAAAATTAAGAGTATGGAAACAATACTCCAAAGGAGAGTACAGTGGATAAACCTAGGGAACACCACCGTAAGCAGTAGTGATTAAGGTAAATATCAACAGGGATTAGTAATGGCGATTTAAATGCAGGAAGGAATGAGAAACTGTCATAGATCAGAGAAGCCTAGGAAGACAATGTGGTATCCTGGGCTGGATACTGGAACAGTGAATCCAGGCTAATCATAGCAAAACAACAGACAAATCCCAATCACAGGATATTCTATAAAATACCTGTCTAGTTTTCCTCAAAACTGTCAAAGTCATTAAAAACAATGAAAGTCTGAGAAATTTTCACAACCAAGAAGAGTCAAAGGAAGCAGGCCTACTAAATGTAATATGGTTTTCTTCATGGGATTCTGGAACAGAAAAGGACATTAGGTAAAAATTAAGGAAATTTGAAGAAAGCATGGATTTTAGTTAATGCTGATTTATCAGTATAGGTTCATTAATTTTAATAAATGTATCATTAAGGTAAAATGTTAATAACAGGAGAAACTGGCTGTAGGGTATATACACTTTGTACTGTCTTTGTCATAATTCTATAAATCTACTACTGCTATAAAATAAAGTCTAGTTATTTTTTAAAAAGACATTAGTGGAAACACTGGTGAAACCTGAATAATGCCCACAGTTAATGGTAACATATCAATGTTAGCTTCTTAGTTTGATGTTGTACAATGTTAAATGTAACATGGTTATAGATGAGGTTAATATTAGGGGAAACTGGATGAAAGTTATATGGAAACATTCTGAACTATCTTTGCAAGTTTTCTGCAAATATAAATAGCTTATTTTTTTATGGGCAAAAATACTTAAATTTACACTTCCTAAAGAATACACAAGTGACCAATAAAGATATGAAAAATGTCTGCCATAGAAATGTGTTACAAACTAAGAAAACACTATACACCCTCAAGAACAGCTAAAATTAAAGAGAATAACCTCTTAGATGAAATAGACAAATCCTTGAAAAATGTAAGCTACTAAACTGAAGCTCACCCAAGAAGGAGATAACTTCAGTAACCCCCAAATATGAAAGAACTAAATTCCTAGTTCAAAACACACAAAGAAAATTCCATGTCCAGATAGCTTCACTGGTAAATTCTACCATACACTTAAAAAATAATTCCAATTCTACACCTATTCTTCCAGAAAACAGAAGAAAAAGCACCTCCCAACTCACTGGGTTGTAGCCAACATCACCCTGACAACAAAACCAGACAAAGAGATTCTAAGAAAACAAACTACAGTCCAGACCAATATCCTTAATGAATGGAGACACAAAAATCCTTTAAATATTTTAGCAAATTGAATCTGGCAATACATATAAAAAATATTTCCTCATGAACAAGAGGGGCTTTTCCCAGGAATGCAAAGTTGGATTAACATTCAAACATCAATGTATTTCACCACCATGATATGAGAAAACAGAAAAACAAAAATACAATTATCAATGGATATAGGAAAGGCATTTGACAAAATCCAAAACATATGAGCAAAGTTCAAGATGACAACAGCAGAAATTTCATAAGAAACAAATAAATGTCAAAAAGATACATTGGCCATTGATGTAGTTTGAGAAGATGCTAAATCTTTTAAAAGCCATCAAGTATGAACTCAAGTTCTTATAACAGAGAAAGTTATACTTGATCTTACAAAGTACTCTGATTTCTTTTTTTTACTGTTTTTTAACAATTATTTATTTTTGAAAGAGAGAGACAGAGCACTAGTGGGGGAGGGGCAGAGAGAAAGAGGGAGACACAGAATCTGAAGCAGGTTCCAGGCTCTGTCTGAAGCAGGTTCCAGGCTCTGAACTGTCAGCACAGAGCCCGATGAGGGGCTCAAACCCAGGAACTGTGAGGTCATGACCTGAGCCGAGGTCGGATGCTTAACCGAATGAGCCACCCAGGGACCCCCAAAGTAATCTGATTTCTTTCAGCATCAAATACGCCTTCTGACTGACTATACTTAGGCTAAAATTAAAGTCAATTCTTAAAAATTGAAACTGTCTGGGTTGGAGTATGATGACCTTGGGGATTTAGAAAGGGAATGAGGAAAAAAGGTAACAGTAAAGTTTCTAATTTGCTACAGGTGAATCTCAAAGTAGAAAATTAACAAGTACATGGCATTACTGCCCGAAAGAAGACAAGTAAACCAAAATTTGCCTCTACTTGTGAAATGATTATGGGAAAGTTGCTTCCTGCCTTCAGGCCTCATTCTCCATCCTGTAGTATGGAGGAGAGTATGCTTGCTCACAAAAAAGAAACAAAATTTTCAGGCCCAGAATGGTGTCACTTAGATCGAGTTCCCAAACTGGTACTTACTATGAAATCTAACTGCATTTCAACCTCCTCTGGAAATGGCCAGCTAGGATTTTTTCAGTCTTTGCCAATGAGTCTGACCCTTAGGCCCTCTGTATCCCCACAAAAAAGATGAGGCAATCTGCATGATAAGACACTTGGCTTTTCCCCCAAGGAGGCAGGCCTTGCCTGGAACAATCCTCTTCTTTTGCTAATAACTTTCTCGCCCCACCCTCCTTCTATAAAAACCTTCCATTTTGTACAATTTAACTTGCTAGATAAGGTATTGCCCAATTGATTCCTGTGTCATTTGAAAAAGCCACATAGAAATTCAAATTTTCTTGGCTGAATTTTGTTATTTAACATGCTAGATTCATTCCTAAATTCCATATTTATTGAGCACTTACTATGTGTCAAACACTTTTCTAGACATGGTGAATACAGCAGTGAAGAAAAACAGACAAAAATCCCTACCCTCGTAGAGTTTGGAGAGACAGACAAAGTACATATGCAAAGTATATAGCATGTTAAGGGGTAATAATAGGAGAAAAATAAAATGGGGAAGGGGGTTGAGTGTGCTGAGGAAGGTTGGCTTTAGTGGGGTTATACAGGAAGTAGATGATTTCTAGGTTCACTTTTAGTTCAAAAATCAATGATTCTCTTCTATGTTGACCAGGCAGCGTAAAAACACAAAGTGAACCTCTGAACCTGACCTCTTTAAACTCACACATTCTATCACCTTGCTCTATGTGTCACCACTTATATTTTAGAAAAATAGGATTAAACATACATTTTTTCATACTGAGACAAAACATATGCTGTCATTTAATGGAATAAGTAATTTCCCAGTCTTGCCTTGGGGAGACGAAAATAAGAAAGAAAGAAAAAAACCCTAGCAATTTCTCCTCAGACAAAGGTTCTAAAAATGTGGCATTTCTGTACACTACAGAAAGGATTAAAATTATCTGTTTTTTTCTCCTTTTCCAATATGTTTGTGGTCTGGAATTTCTTCCTTGACTGAGCCTAAGTTAAAACAAGAAAGACGTGGTTTAACAGCTTCTCCAAAATGGAAGATTTTCCATAGGCAAGAAAAGTCATATGAATAAATATTACTACTATAGTTATTGCAGCTGCCATATTTTGTGTGCCTGCTATGTGCCAGGTACAGCACTAGTCATTTTATATGTTAGGTTGAATTATATGAAACTGCCATTTATAGGTCAAAATCAGCAATTTCGTATAGTTTAAATACAGTATCATCCATTAACTTCAAAGTCCATGAGAGAGGAGGTCCGTGTAAGTGGTTAATTGCATCGCTTTTCTATAGTTCATCTATTAAACTATTATCCTGGGCAAATCTTCAAGATGATATGGAACTTTTGTTTGGAGATAAAAAGGTCTTTTCCTAAGTTGATACGCTATAAATGACAACTGGAAGATACTGCCTCTCTGTGAAAATGAGTTAGTAAAAACAAAACAAAACAAAAAAACAACTCAAAGTTTTTTAGTTAGGACTTAATTTGAGCACAGATATCATCAAAAGCTGTCCATAGCCATGGGGTTTCATTTCGAGAAAAGTTCAATTTATTAGTTATACCCACTATTCTGCTCAAAGATAGAATCTTTATTCCAAAATTAGTATTTTTAAAAATAATTAATTTAGAAAAGAGTCTAGAGCAACCCCAAATTACACTAATATCTTGAATCTGTCCATTTGGGTTGGAATTTCTATTTCTTTGGAAATGCCTCATCAAAGGAATCTTTCCCCAAAGAGAACACTGTCCATAAACCAGCCTATTAAGTTTACTCCAAATAATTTTAAGTTCATCTTTTAAGCAGAGATTAGTCCCTAAAGGTTTTTGTTTTTTCTTTTGGCAGCTATTTCCCATTCACTATAGTCTGTGTCTAGAGTTCACATTAGTAAGACATTAATAAAATAGCTTTTAATTATTTTCTAAGTAATTGTATGTCATCTAAAGTTTCATCTAGCAGAAAAGGCAGGTCCTTTTTTTTTCTTTTTGCATGTTCCATTAAGAGATGGGAAAGTGTTTTCCAATATTTAAATGCCAACATAAGTCTCAGTGAAACATTAAAAGAAAAAATACCTAAATAAAGCTTTTTGGAAAAAAATTAATTAACACAAGAAGAATATGATGATCACATTTAGCAATCAAGGAGTCTAAACAATAAATATATATAAAAACCTACCAACTCATTGCTTGTAGATGTGAGTCTTAGCTTTTCTTCAATTTCCTTTCCAATTTTCTGAACAGTTACCTGAGTCTGTTTAATCGCACACTGGGCTCTATGAAGCCTAGAAATAAAAGTTAGAGAAAAATTCAAGTGAGTTAACTATAAACTCTCAACACAGAGACATAAATGGAACAAACAAGAGACATTAATGGAACAAAATGAGGACAAACCTTCCAGGATAAACAGAATTAGTAATGAACTCAAACTGATCATTTCATAATTCCCTAGCATACCTGTAATGAAATAACAGGAATTACAATGTGCCCTTAAAACACCCTTTCAGGGCATCTAGGTGGCTCAGTCAGTTAAACATCCAACTCTTAATTTCAGCTCAGGTCATGATCTCATGGTTCAGGAGATCAAGCCCCAAGTCTGTGCTGTCAGCATGGAGCCCACTTGGGATTCTCTCTCTCCTTCTCTCTCCCCCTCTCTCTCTGTCCCTTCCCCACTTGTGTGCACACGGAGGAATAATACAATAAGTAAAGAAACTTAAAAAAAAAAAACACCCTTTCTATGCCTGCCTGCCTCTGATATATTGAGAGTTAAAATGGTGAACTCACGGGAGTCTGGAAGACACTTTAGAGAGAAAATAATCTAGTTGAATCCCATCATGTTAAAAATGTGAAAACTGACGCCCAAGGAAATTAAGTGGATTGCTAAAGTCACCAGGAGAACATCAATGATGACAAACCTGAATATTACTTACGGGTATCCACAAAGAAAAAAAGAATTAACAATAATCCCAGTTAAAAAGACTAATTTAAAGCAGAGCCACTTTGAAACAAGGAACATTGAAAAAAATCAGAAACTATTTTTCTTTTTTGCTTACATTATGGGTTTGTGTTTTTCTTTGTCTCTTGGTCTTCAAATATAGCTTATATATTTCTTATACACATACGTATTAAAAATGGTCAAACTGTATTTTTAGATGACATGATTTTCATATAGAGAATCATTAGAAATCTACAAAACAACTACTAGAGCTAATAAGGTCACAGGATACAAGGTCAACATACAAAAAAATTCAGTGATGTTTCTATATATGGGTCAATAGTTTCACAATCTCAACAGGCTTTGGTTCTTTGGAAGAAAGTAAGAAGCGTATTGCTACTATAATCTATACAGAAAAACAAAGAATCTAGAAGAGATAAACCAAGATAAACTTAAAAAAAATAAAACTATACAATCAAAACAATATGCTACTGGCATAAGGATCAAAAAATAGATCAATGGAACAGCATAAAGATTATATATAAAGATATAGAGCTACACATATATGGCCAATTGATTTTGGACAAAGGAATCCAGGCAAATTAACGGAGAAAAGAAATTTTTTAAAACAAATGGTGCTGGAACACTGGACAAACATAGGGGGAAAAATTAATTTCATTCCCTACCTCACAGCACATTCAAAAGATTAATTCAAGGAGAGCATAGTAAACATAAAAACTAAAATCATAAACTTGTAGAAGAAACATAGAGAATCTCTTACAACCTTAGAAGAGGTAAAGATTTCATAGATAAGGCATGAAAAGCACTAACCATAAAATTAAAAATAGATAAATTGGACTTCACAATAATAAAAAATGTCTGTTTGTCTAAAGATGCCATTAAGAAATGATAAGCAGTCCACAGAGTGAGAGAAAATACTTGCAAAACATCTATCTGACCAAGGACTGCGTCTGGAGTACATAAAAAACTCTTATAAATCAGTCACAAAGAGACAATCCAGTTAAAAATGGGCAAAAAAGTAAAATGCTTCACAAAAGGTGATACAAGAGTGGCCAAAAAGTACAAGAAAAGATATTCAACATCTTAGTCATCATAAAAATGTAAATTAAAATCACAACAAGATACATTCCACATCTATTAGAATAGGTAAAATTAAAATGAACATTGGGGCGCCTGGGTGGCTCAGTCGGTTAGGTGTCCAACTTCAGCTCAGGTCATGATCTCACCCTGCACTGGGCTCTGTGCTGACAGCCCATAGCCTGGAGCCTGCTTGGGATTCTGTGTCTCCCTCTCTCTCTGCCCCTTCCCCACTCATGCTCTTTGTATCTTTCTCAAAAATAAATAAACGCTAAAAAAAATTTAAATGACAACATCTATTACTAACAAGGATGTGGAGCAACTGGAACTTGCATCCATTGCTGGCAAAGTGTAAAAGAGTACTATCATTTGGAAAATAGTTTCTAATAAAGTTTAACAGCCATCTAACCTATGGCCCAGTATTTCTACTCCTAAGCATTTACTCAAGAAATATAAAAATGTATGTCTACACAATGATTTGTATAAGAATATTCATAGAAAACAATGCAAATGTCCATCAAACAGGAGAATCAATTAACAAATTGAGGTATAATCATGAAATTCCACTCATCAATAAAAAGGAACACACCATTGATATATACACAACAATATGAATGAATGTCAACAACAATGATGTTGAGTGAAAAAGCCAGTAACAAAAAGTATACTGTATGACTCCATTTATACATAGTTCAAGAACAGGTAAAAGCAATCCATAGTGACAGAAATCAAGAGTCGCTGGTTGTCCATGTGGGGTGGAATTGACTGGTAGAGAACGGGGGTGGGGGTGGGGCAAAGTAACTTTCTGAGGTGATGGAAATATCCTATATATCTTTACTGGGATGAGGGTACACAGTTATACACGGAATTTAAACTTAAGATCTACACATTTTACTGTATGCAAAGTTTTACCTCAGTTTTTAAAAATTACTCAACAATCCCAATCTGAAAGATATCCTATATACAAGGTTAATTTCATTAGGGATTTGATGGCATCAATACCTCTGCCAACTGCCAACATTATGATGATGATGACACTATGCACTAAAAATATTCATGACGTATTTTGCACTTTCAGAAACTGCCTGACAGTTATTGAGGATTTCTTAGGTCATCTAAAGGAGCAACTCTTATTAGTGCTAGGTTGCTAATAAGATCGGTTATACAAGCAACTTCCTCAAAGCTCCTCCAATAGAGGTTATATTCCATCCTATTGCCTCTTGCTCTGGGAGTGTATGTGTATACACTCTTTTGATAGTAATACTCTCTTACAAAGTTTGCTCTAAAGAAATTTAAAAGCAAGGAAAGGCCCCTTGTAATGCAGTCCCAGCAAACATCTGCAGCATTATTTCCTGATATTCCTTACCTTGCAAGCTCAGTTCCAACAAAACCAAACCACCGACAATTCCCTAAACACACCATACCAGTTCTTGTTTGTAACTCTGAGTGAGCTGATCTATCCGCCTGTAAGTCTTCCCTACCTCTTAACAGATAAGGACAGTCTTGAGTCCATTAAAGAGGCAGCTCAAACACAACCTCTTCTTCAAAGACCTTTCTGAACTATTCCAGACAGGTACAGGCACTCCTTTCTATAGAAATCTGCAGCATCATGTATATAAATACCACTAACAAAGATTACAGAACTATATTTTATAGCAACTGTTTATTTCCTTATTAGATCTTTCGGGGGGGGGGGAGGGACCTCTCATTTTCAAATACATTCCCAGTGCTTAGCACAGAATGTGGCACAAAGGAGGCACTCAGTATATATTTGCGAACTGAACGGCAACTAACTCCTGAATATAAAAGCTCAGTCCTAAGATGTGATTATTTTTTACTGATATCAGTGGGGGATTGAGATATTAAGGAGATAGTTTTCTGTATTTAAAATTTTTAAATATTATATTCAAAACAAAAATCAAATAAAGACCACTCACTTAGGTAAGGAAATGTGCAATTTTTACTAAAAATGTTATCAGAATTCTGATAATAACAGGCATTATCAATTCAGAGCAGAAATCAACAAAATAGCCTGTTACTTTAAAAGGGGGAAAACGCTGCCTGAAACTCACTGGTACTATGCAAACAACCTTGTCAAATGGTAAAGACTTTAAAAATAAAAATGATTCATGACCATAATTAATGTATGACTTCAACTATTTGGCTCTCACTGCCCCAGACGCTTTCTGATCTTACCTTAGGGGCTTAAAACATACAGACAGAGTCACATTTCCTCCAATCTTCAGTGTTATCCAAATAGACTTTCAGAGCCCCTGCTACATCAAGACAGAGCTAATAATGTCCCCCTTTCAAATCCAACAGAAGAACAAAAGTTTGATGTGTTTAGGCTTTTAAACATAATGTGGGGCATCCTGATTCCCCTGGGGGTGAGGAGATGAAGGACTGACAAGAAAAGAAACAACTGCTTTACTTCCAAACCAGCTAGCCAGTTTCAGAGGAATGCATCTTGATTTTGCAAACTATGACATAATACTATAAAGACCGAAATACATACCATCTGGTCATCTGGTGACAGGTCAATACCAACACTAATACTGCCAAGCTGAAATAAATTCATTATCACAGGTATGAGGAGGAGGGACTAAGTAACTATCTGATAGGTATTCTAGTTAGAGCAAATAAATGCATCCCTATTAATATGCTTTGAGATAACAGTAAGATTGAAACTGGGCTTTAAAATAATGTTTTGGGGTTAGATAGTGTTGTGAATGTAAAAATCTACTGAATGAAAGGCATTATAACAAATAAATAATAAATACCGAGACCACAACAACCAAAATATTAACAATCATTTCAGTAAAGGAGAAGTTAGGAGACCATTTTTGTTTACTTAGTGTTGATCATATCACATCTGAAATGCTGCATTCCATTTTAAGGTGAAGAAGGACCAATTAGAACACCTAGAAAGGCAGCATAGTTCCCTGTGGCCTGCATGAAGAGACACAAAGGGCAAAGGAAATATAAGAAAAGACAGGAATCTACTGAGAGACACAGACATTATCGTTGATGGCTTTGCATTCCATATGAAAGAGCGCCGATTATTTTTCTGAGGGTAGTGGGAAACAAAGTTTTAAGCTGGAAAAGATTTAATTACATTTGCACTTTAGAAAGATCTTTCTTCCTGTAATAAGGTAAATGGGACACAGAAACAAGGCTGGAAACAGGAAGGCTAGTGTGTGGTTATTACAGCCTTCCTAGGAAAAGTTTAGGCATCTTTCTAAATTAAAATAGTAACAGGAGGGATAGTGTAGACGTGAAAAGTGAGAAAGAAGGAGTAATAAAAAATGATGCCTGAAAACAAATTACCAACATCAAGAATACCAGCAAAGACATCACTAGATCTTATAGACATTCAAAGGAGAATTAATGGAAATTATGAGCAATATGCCAATAAATACGAAAACTTAGATGACGTAGTCAAATTGCTTTAAAAAAATCACAAGTTTACAAAACAAATAAATTAGAAAAACTGAATTGCCATTATCAATTAAATAAACTAAGCTTGTAATTAAAACCACTCTCAAGTAGAAAGCTCTAGGTTCAGATGGCTTCACTGGGGTTATACAATGGGTTTTGTTTTGTTTTGTTTTTTTGTTTTGCTTTGCTTTGCTTTGTTTTTTGGAGACAGAGAGAGCGGGAGAGAGAGCGAATCCCAAGCAGGCTCCACATGCAGTGCAGAGCCCAATGTGGGGCTTGAATTCATGAACCATGAGATCATGACTTGAGCCAAAACCAAGAGTCGGATGCTTACCCGACTGAGCTACCCAGGCACCCCCCGCCCCTCCGTGCTATACTAGTTTTAACAAAATCTTTCAAAGAAGAAGAAACACTTTTCAATTTATTTTATGAGGCCAGTATAACCCTCATACCAAAACATGACAAGAAGATGACAAGAAGAGAAAATTACAGACAAAACTCACACATGAACATAACTGAAAAAATCATTAACAAAAAGTTAGCAAATCCACTCTAGCAATGTATGAAAAGGGGAAGACACATCTTGATCGTATAGGTTTATCTGAAGAGTACAAGGTTAGTTTACCATTTGAAAACCAACAGTGACAAAAATAATGAAGAAAAATCATATGACTATCTCAGAAGATGCCCCCCAAAAGCACTTGATACAATTCAATACCTGTTAATGATTAAAAACAAAAAAAACCTTCAACAAACTAAGGAAAAAAGAGAGTTTCCTCTGGTGAAGAATTTATTTAAAAACTACAGCTAATGCAAAAATGGAACTTACACAAAAAACATCTAAGCTAATGTTATACTTAAGAACAGGACCAAGGAGAGATACCCGCTTTTCACCACTCTAATTCAACACTGTAATCAAGGTCCAAACCATTGCAATAAGGCAATTTAAAAAAATCATAAATCTAGGAAAGGAAGAAGCAAAAACACGTCTCTTCATGGATGCAATAATTGTACACATATAAAAAGCCAAAGAACCTGTAATTAAACTGATAATTTTAGCAAGATTGCAAGATTCCAGATTAATATACAAAAATTTAATGGTATTTTTAATATCATTATCAACAAATAACTAGGTAAGTCTAATGGAAGATGTGAAAGACCTGTGCACTGAAAACTGTAAAACACTCCTGAGAAAAACACCTAACTAATGGAGACATATAACAATCACACGGGTTACAAGACTCAGTATTGTTAGTCTCCCCTAAATTAATCTATAGAGTCAACAATGCAATCCCAACCAAAGCCTTGCAGTCTTTTTTTTTTTTTTCAACTGACAAGGTGATTTTAAAATTGATACAAAAATATAAAAATCCTAGGATAGTCAAGAAAGTATTGAAAAAAGAAACAAAGTTGGAGCTTACACTACCAGATTTTATGACCTCTCACAAAGCTCTAGTTTATAAAGCAGTAGTATTGTAGAAGTCTAAACAAACAGATCAATGAACTAGAATTCAGATTACAGAAATTGACCCATTATATAAAATCAATTTACTTTTTTTTAGATGATGATCAGCATTTTTATTTATTTTTTAATTTTTTAATGTTTATTTATTTTTGAGAGAGACAGAGACAGAATGCGAGTGGGTTGGGGCAGAGAGAGAGGGAGGCACAGAATCTGAAGCAGGCTCCAGGCTCCTAGCTGTCAGCACAGAGTCTGACGCGGGGCTCGAATTCACAAGCTGTGAGATCATGACCTGAGCTGAAGTCGGAGGCTCAACCGATTGAGCCACCCAGGTGCCCCAGCATTTTTATCAATTTACTTTTTGATTAGGGAAAGACAAGCTGTGTCAACAAATGACACTGAAATAATTGGATAGCGACACGGAAAAACTAAACCTCAATCTCTACCTCACATCATACACAAAAGTGAAATTGATATAGAGCAAAGACTAAATGTAAAACCTCAAACTATAAAGATTCTAGAATAACACGTAGAAAAATATATTCATGACCTTGGTTTAGGCAAAGATTTCCTAAACAGGAAACAAAAGGCACCATCCATAAAATAAAAACCTAATATATTTTAGCAAAATTTGAAACTTCTACTCTTTACCAGGCATTATTGAGAAAATGAAAAATCAAGACACAGAGTAGTAAAAAAAATGCTCAATAGATAGATACATAGATATAGACATAGATATAGATACAAACATACAGATATAGTTTGACCAAGGACTTGTATCCATAATACACAAAAAATTCCTACAAATCAACAATAAACAAACAACCCAATAAATATTATCAAAATATTTGAACAAACACTTCACAAAGGATGTAAGAATGGCCAATAAACATGAAATGGTGTTTCACTAGTCATCACGGAATTAAAAATTAAAATTAAAATCGGGGTGCCTGGGTGGCTCAGTTGGTTGGGCTTCTGACTCTTGATTTTGGCTCAGGTCATGTACCCAGGTCATGGGATCGAGCGCCACATCAGGCTCTGCACTGAGCATGGGACCTGCTTGGGATATTCCCTCTCTCTCTCTCTGTCTCTCTCTCTCTCTCTCTTTCTCCCCCTTCTGTTTGCACTCTCTCTCTAAATTAAAATAAAATTTAAATAAAAAACTGATATGCCAGTAGAAGCCCACTATAATGGCTAGAATTTACAAAACTGATGATACCAAATGATGGCAAGGAGTAGAAAAGCTGGGAGTTTCAAACATTTCTAGTAGGACTGTAAAACTGTATAACTGCCTTGGAGAACTGGCAATTTCTAATCAATTAAATACACACCTAGTATATGAGAAGGTAACCCCACTCCCAGATACACTGTAAGACGTTTGTTTTCTTTTTTAAAATTTTTTTAATGTTTATTTATTTTTGAGAGAAAAAGTGTGTGAGTGAGTGAGTGAGCAGGGGGAGTGGCAGAGAGGGAGACACAGAATCAGAAGCAGGCACCAGGCTCGGAGCTGTCAGCACAGGCCTGACGGGTTTAAACTCAAGGACCACGAGATCATGACCTAAGCCGAAGTTGGATGCCCAACCGACTGAGTGACCCAGGCGTCCCAACATTGTAAGACTTTTGTAAGGATATTTCTTAGCAGCTTTATTCAGAACAGCCAAAAAGTAGAAACAACTCAAATGTTCATCAACAAGATAATGCATAAGTAAATTGTGGTAATATGCACAGAAATACCACTCAGCAATAAAATAAACTGCTGATGTATACAACAATATGGATAAATTTCAGGAATTGTATGTTGAATAAAAAAAGTCAGAAACCAAAGAGTACACCATATGATTCCATTTAAAAGAAGTTTAAGAACAGGAAAAGCTAATAATGAAGAGGCAGTAAGAAAAGGGTTTAACTCAGCCAGTGGTGGGAGTGAATGTGTAAGAACGATTGGCAAAGGGGTATAAAGGAACTTTCTGGACAAGAAAATATACTCTATAACATGACTGAATGATGACAACGTGGGTGTGTACATTTGTCAAAACTCATCAGACTGTACACTTAAATTCTCTGCATTTTATTGTATATAGATTATACCGCAAAGGAAAAAGTAAAAAAAATGATAGTTGGTATACAGCTTGAGGAATCAGGAAATGGTGATGTTATTTATTGAGATGGGGAATACAGAATGAGCAGTTTGAAAGAAATTCTACTTTCTTTGAGGTGCCTGTGCAATATCCAAGAGGAGGTGTTGAATATTACTTGAATATAAGGATCTGGAGCTTAGGAGACAGATCTTGGCCACAGACAAAAATGTGGCAATCATTAGCACACAGATGGTTATTAACGCTATGAGAGTGAATGAGATCATTCTGGAAGACTGTGAGAATGAAAGAGAACAGAGCCTAGAACAGAATCCCGAGGAACATCAATATTTAAGGGATTAGAAAAAATAAATAAAAAGCTGCAAAAAATTCTGACCCAGAATATTTAGATAAATAGGACAGCTGGGAGAGTTGGTGTTACAACAGTCAAAGGAACAGAACACCTCGGGGAAGACTGATCACTATCATAACATCAAGTAACCTAAGGCTTAGATGGCATCTACAGATTTAGCCAACAAGGACTTGATTAAAGCCATTTCAACTCTGTTCACCTTTCTCCAAGTCCTCTGTCACCATCAACCTTCATCTAGCTAATACCCTCCTGACTAGTTTTTCAGTTTCTACTCTTGTTCTTCTCAATTCCACTCTCTCCTTTGTACCAAAGGTAACCCTGTCATTTGGTCAGTAGTCATTGCAGTTTATCTGCCCAAACAGTCTCCAGAATGCTTGCTTGCCTTATAGAGCTATACCCAGAGCTTGATCTCACATACATCGTTATGCGTGTTGCAACCTGCCAACATCTTCCGAGTGAAAGAGGACAAACAGGATACAGAGACTGAAGACTTTGCTCCAACCAGCAACAGGGTCCATCCAGCACTCCACTTACTTCTCACAGACTAACAGAGATAAACCAGTTCATGTTTACACTGCAATTACAGAGGCTCTGATGCATACCTACGATTATATTCCCTTAGAGACAACTAGAAATATTACAATCTACAAACCTGTAACTTAAAAGATTAGTGCTATCTAATGCAGCTATACCTACCTAACCACTTTTCTTTTCTTCATCTCTACAGACACAAATGTTTTAGATATCCTAGGCTAACAGCTAAAGGTTGATTGCCTACAGAATTCCTATCATTATGTAATACACCTAAAGACAGTTAGCATATATGTGCTTCTAATCATGTTTACAGCACCTTCCATTGATGATAAAGTGCATTTCTGGTGACTGGTAAGGCTGTGACCTGTAATTTTTTCCACACTCAATACAATTTCAAAACTTCCTCTTTTTAGAATTCTAGTCAAAGAAATCTAGACACCATGATGGTCATGAATCACCACAGAGCTCTGGAAGTGTTAACTGGCAGCGAAATCACATTACACTAGTACTTGCTTTTCTGCTGCCTCACCTCTCTATTCGGTATCTAAATCTATTGATTCTTCCCCAATGTTCTTATCGCCGTTATGTCCTTTTCATTATTCCCACTATAGGCACCCCAGTTCAGCATTAAAAAAAAAAAGGCCTCCCTCCCTCTTTCCGATCTCTGCCCTCCTTAATCCATTTGGAACACTGCCATGGGAATACTCTTCCCAAAACACTTTTCAGTAGTGTACTATAAAAAATCAAAACAATGAAATGGGGTCCAGGAGACCTTCCAACTCTTTAGCGTCTCAGTAACTAAAATGGGCATGCGTGGGTGGCACCCCAGCTCTTGATTTTGGCTTATGATTTCACAGTGTGTGAGATCAAGCCCTGTGTCAGGCTCTGCACTGAGAGCACAGAGCCTACTGGGGATTCTCTCTGTCCCTCTCCGACTCTCATGCACACATGCATGTTCTCTCTCCCCCCCCCCCCAATAAATAAATAAACATTAAAAAATGATAATAACAAGGATGACTACTGGCAAATTAGAGCTCTTTACACAGAAAAACCAGGACCATATGTAAAACCAAGTGATCACAAATTCTGAAATTCTATGATTAGATGTTACTCTTTGCTTGATACTATGGAATGTATAAACGTAGCTATTTATATACAGATTAAAACTCAATTGTTTTGGCCTAGAAATTCCAAGTCAAATAAAATCTAGTTCAGGCACAATAATATTAATATTTCTTACAACCCTGGGGGCCAAAATGAGTGTCTGGCACATAGTATATATTTCATAAATAACTGAACAAACATTTATTTAGTGCTTACTATGTGGCAGGCACTGGGCTAAAAACCTGAAATGTAATATTCTATTTAACCATCATAACAATCCATAAACTACATACATTCTCACTCTACACGTGAGAAGCTAGTAAGAGCCAGAATCAGAATTCAAAACCAGGTCTGTCTAACTCCAAAGCCCAGGGGTCTTCACTGCTACCGACCTTCTACCCATAAACCTATCATTCCTAAGCTAGTCTTGCCATCAGCTCCCCAACAAACCTCAATATCAGTAATACTTTACATGTTAAATAAATTTTTAGTTTCCAAAGTCCTTTTTTTCTCAGATACATTGGTTTGGTTGAAACTGACAAATACACAGGTCCCAGTTTAGTGCTCCTACCACACAAGGTTGTTGTGTGTTCTTTCTATCATTCTACTCACAATGGTCCTCATACCTGATCTAAATCTGCTGCTGCTTTCTACCCTATTACCTTTGTGGTAGGCAGAATTCTAAGATGCCCCCCAAGATTCCTGCCTCCTTGTATCCCTTTGCATGTTAGCAGGCCTTGTGAATATGATAGAATATCAGTCCTGAGATTATGCTACTTTATAAGGTGAAGGTATTTGGAGGATATAATTAAAGTCCTAAATCCACTGACTTTGAGTTAATCAGAAAGGAGATAACCTGGTGCTACAGACTGAATTGTGTCCCTGTAAAATTTATATGTTGAAGCCCTAACCCCAAAAGTGACAGTATGTGGAGATTGGACTTTTAGGAGTAATTAAGGTTAACAGTGAGGTCATAAGGGTGAGATCCAAATCTGATGGGATTAGTAGCTTTACAAGAAGAGAAAGAGATATCTCTCTCTCTCCCTCCCTCTTCCCCGTACAAACAGACCCCGAAATTCCTCTAGAAAAGGAAAAACTCAAGTAAAAGCCCAGGAATATTTAATAGTTAATATCTGGTAAGGCTATACCCTTATCTGAGTTGTGGTCTTCTTAACTCTGGAAGCATGGCTCTATCTAGAGTTCACATCATGTTGTAATAATCTATTTACTGCCTTTCCCTCCACCACTGGATTCCATATGCCTTGAAAACACAGAATTATATCTTATTAGTGTTTGTTGCTCTTCATATGAGTCTTCACAGTACCTGGTACAGACCTTCAATACCTATTATTTCTCTTCTTTCCCTCAGTAATAAGGAGGAGCCCCAAAGCACAGGACACTTAAACCCTTAAAGCACAGGAGACACTCAATAAATAACAGAAAACTATTTTAAGATTTCTTCTGATTCTGTTTTCCTTAGATTGTATGAAATGTTGACTGACAAATTTACTCATGTTTTCTTTCATGTGTATCAAGCATAGAAAAATTCCTGGAAAACTACCTTGAGAACATTTCTTTAAAGTTTGTAAACCACATAATACTAGAATACAAATTTCTGATTGTCAAATTCCTCTTAAAGAGTGGTTTTTATAAAGGTACAAAGGAATTCAAATATGTCTGCCTGGAACAAAGAAGGTCTATCGTTTCTCATTCTAGATACTAAATGTCTATCAACATAGTCCCAATTTTTCCAGCAATCACGTTCCACTGATTATTAACATTGACTTGATTACTGATTAAAAGTTTTGCATCTTTTTTTGCTCAGGCTGTGCCCATATGTCATGCCTTCTTCTTCTCATACAGTTGGTTTTGGGACTCAAGTACAGTATAAGGCTATATCTCTACCCCAATTAAATTTCATCTTGAAATTTAAGATGGGCTGAATATACATTCTAGTCCCTAGAGATCTTCTTATATACTGATTCTGTTACACAAAGTAATTACTATTTCTATAAGCTCCATATTACCATTGCATTGGCTTTCTAAGTTTTTTTTTTTAACTTTGCATATGTTTTCTATACCTCTGTTCAAATGCTTAGACTGTAATATCCTTAAGGGAAGAACCATTCACCATTGTATCCCCAGCATACTGCACAGTTTCCAACATATAGTATTCAGTGAACATCAGGCAAGTAAATTACTGAATGAATGGACATGCTGAACAAGACTAGATAAAAAACAGAGCCCTATGTCATGACATTAGAAATTTCCCTCTAGGGACGCCTGGATGGCTCAGTCAGTTAAGTGTCTGACGTCGGCTCAGGTCATGATCTCGCAGTCTGTGAGTTCAAGCCCTGTGTCGGGCTCTGTGCTGACAGCTCAGAGCCTGGAGCCTGCTTCGGATTCTGTGTCTCCCATTCTCTCTCTCTCTTTCAAAAATAAACACACACACACACACACACACACACACACAAACTTGACACAAATGCTTAGAGTAGCATTGTTCATAGTAGCAAAAAATTAAAATAAAATTAAAAAAAAAATTTCCCTCTAGACTGATAGTAAGTCATTAAGCAGTTACAAATCTTCCTATTTTTAATATCATCTAGCTTATACTTCTTCATTTTGGTCCTAAAGGTTTCATTACCTAACTGTCACACACCTTATTAGAGTTACTGCCTGGATCTACAAATCTAATTACCTTTCCAAAATGGAGACATTAGTCTGAGACAACTTGTTCTTGTGAATGGTTCACTAAAGGAGAAGGGATTTAAGCTTCTGTTTAAAGGAAAGGTAGGTAGGACAACTGTATACAAGAGAACAGCCAGTTAGGGCCGTGGAATAACTTCTCAAAATCCTTAAAGGAGCAGAGTGCACTGTATGCTCAGAACAGGAAGTGGGTGGTATGCTAAAGCAAAGAGAGCATGAGGGCAGTGTCATGAAAGGCAGTCTAGGAAGGGTGATCAGAGCCAAGTTACCGTGGACTTTAAATGCCTGAGAAATCTTTTGCATTTCCACAGCACCTACAGCAGTCTTGGACACATGGGAATCACTCAAATACTTGTTGATGGGTTTATTAAATATGATAGTTTCCCAAAAGACCAGAAATCTACCCTAAAGCCTGCTTCTACATTCCTCCGTCTAGACCATACACATAGTTGAGAAGAACACACAGTCTCACAGCAATGGCATCAAATAAGAGAGAACACTATTACTACTTATGAAATTAACACTCTCATGGAAAAGTAAATGGTAGCATCGTGGGTGGGAAAGTTCTACCAAGGAAAGTTAGGTGGTGTGAAGCATGTGATAATGAGTGTGTCAGGTCTAACTAAGATGTGCTCTCAAAAACAAACAACACTGATGAAGCAACAGTTATAGAACAATAATCAACTGTTCAGATTTCCAATTTACATCTCGAATAATTCATTTCAGGCAAGAAGAACCACATTTGGCATAAGAGCAGGCTAAATCATTCCCAGATTTTTTCATAATACCATCCATGTGGTAAATTGCAAGTTTAATTTAAAATATATTCATTGTACAATAAACATACTTGAGGAAGCACATACAAAAGTACTTCAGAATTAGAAACAAGAAAGGAGACAAACTACAATAAGATTTTAAAAAATTAAAAGGAATACTACATACAACTTTATGCCAACAAACTAAAAAACCTAGCAAAAGTAAATGATTATCTAGAAAACCATAAATTACCAAGTTGCTTCAACAAGAGGTTGAAACATAAATAGATCAATAACCACAAAGAAATTAGAAAGATAATCAAAGGGAAGTGGAGGGAGCATAGGCCCTGATAGTTTTATGGGTGAGAACTACCACCTAAATAGAAATTATATAAATTGTTTCAAACCATGGGAAAATACAGAGAGCCTCTCACTTCACAGTAGCTCTTACCAGTTTTAACTTGGACAAGAACACAAAAAAACTATATGCCTGCCTCATTTATAAAGAATTAAATTGATTAATAATAATAATAAATATTAAATAAAACATTAGGAAATCTAACCTTAGTACTGTGTTAAAAAATGTATCATAAGCAAGCAAAATTTATCCCAGGATTATATAGAAGGTTTAACATCAGTAAGTCTGTGTACTCACTGTATTAATAGAACAAAGAAAAAAAGCTAGGCTATTACTGAGTAAAATCCTTAGTTACTATGCATAGAAACATTCTTACCTGATAAAAGGAACCTATCAGAAAACTCTAATATACATGATATCCAATGGTAAACTGTCAGCATATAACAGATACTCTCTGAGGTAAATTAAATTTTCTGTGTATGGCCACAAAAATATCTCCCACCCTACACGGTTTTCTGCAATGTTGCTTTAGTATTTCCCTACCAAGAGGTGGAATATATTTCTCTATTCCTTGAATCTAGGCAGGCCCTGAGACTGTTTTGACACAGTCAAATACAATACAATATACCACATACAGAAGTGACCCTGTGCTAGTTCTAGGCATAGCCAATAATTGGCCTACAGACTTCTATTCCCTGTCTCTGAATAGTCCTTCTGCAGGCAACCAGCCTCCAGCTAAGAAATCTGACTACCCTGAGAATGCCTTATGTGAGGAAGCCCAAGCTGCCCGTGTGGAGAAGAAGCTGCTTAGAGGAAAAGACAGAGATAAGGCTGGCCACTCTCCACTGTCCAGCCATCCCAACTAAAGGCATCAGAAATGTCCATATGTCCAATCCAGCTGAATCTTCAGCTGAGTCTGCCCACTGTTGCCATTTGACTGCAACTACTTGAAAGGCCCCAAGTAAAAACCACCCAAGCTAAGCTCAAGTCATCCCACAGAACTGTGAGGATCTGAGGATAATAAATTGTCTTAAACTACTAAGTCTGGGGATGGGCTGATATGTTACAACAGAATGCTCACTATGGAAGACTTAGCCAACTTAAGAAGTTATAAGAAATGAGAAGTATACCCTTAGAAAATAAAAGACAAAAAAAAACTGTTACCATTTGCAAATGATATCATTACCGACATAACATACCTCAGAGAGTCAGTTAAAAACTATCCCATGAAAAGATTTCAGTAATCAGAAGCAAGACCAGCATGCATAATCTAGAATGCCTCTAATTCCAAGTGTTTCTCCACTAACCTCATATGATATACCAAACAGACTGTTTCAATTGGTGAAACCATGGTACCAACGCAGTACAAAACGTATGTGCACAAAAGTGCTGTTTGGCTTTGCTTGGCTCACAGCCGTAGATCTTGCATCTTTAACGCCGGTTAACCGCTTATAAATTTTAATCTTTGATCATGAGAAAGATGAGGCTATAGGAATGTAATTCAAATAGCATACATTCATTCTGAAAATACTGGTTAAATCTCATCACTCTCGGGCCTCTTTAAAAATAATCCACCGCCTCCATACAGTATATCCCACAAAATTAACACTTCTCAATGTAAATTTTACTCTGTCCTGCAGTCTGTATAATTTCAAGACGATCCTTCTGCTCCTGTAGAATCTTCCTACTGTATTTACCTCCTCCTCTATCCTTATTGTATGATCTTATATCTCACTACAGACCCTCAAAACTCTTCTAATCTAAGGGCTTTCTTTAGTCCTTCCCTGAAGACTTCAGAAAAATTCACACTGGCTTCTTTTTTACTGTTTTAATGCTCACAAAACTAAGGATACTAAGTATCTTATATATTATTTCATTCAATTCCCATATGTACCACAAAGTTCAGCACTTGATTATGTTTGTCTTGACACTAATTTTTCCAAGACTAAATCTTATTCAACTAGATAGACAGTAAGCCTCTTGCCTTCTTCTCTTGTGTTCTCTCCCACTGTATCTAATAAACACTTTGCATGCGTTTAATATATACTTGATGGTTTTTAAAATCAATTTTGAAATTGTAATTTAAATAATATCCTTCAGGGGCCACCTGGGTAGCTCAGTCGGTTAAGCTCCTGACTTTGGCTCAGGTCATGATCTCACATTTCGTCGGTTTGAGTCCCACGTCTGGCTCTGCGCTGACAGCTCCGAGCCTGGAGCCTGTTTCACATTCTGTGTATCCCTCTCTCTCTGCCGCCTCCCCCACCTCAAAAATAAGTAAACTTTAAAATAAATGTAAATAATATCCTTCAACTAACTGGCTTTCATAAGAACAGTATTTAAAAGGAAATTACTAACCTTAGTTAAATCCTTTTTTTTAAATTGAGGAATAATTGACATAACATTTATTAGTTTTAGGTGTACAACATAATGATTTGATATTTGCATATACACTGCAAAATGACCACCACATTAAGTCCATTTGTTTTCACTATTCTGGTCTTTTATGACCAAGCCTATCCCCTTCATCTCCTTTTCAGAAATTACATGGGTAAAGAGAGGACACATTTTCTAGGATTCTGATTTTTCAGGCTTGTGAGCATTAGAGAGAAACCAATGCAGGGTTCGTGACTTTCCACTTGGTTCTGAGGTTCTAGCAATGTGAAATTCTTATAGACTATGACTTTTAGTGTAAAATACAAGGTTTTGTTTGGTTTTGTTTTGTCTTTTGTTTTTGTTTAAAGAGAGAGCATGAGCAGGGAAGAGGGGCAGAAGGAGAGAAAGAGAATCATAAGCAGGCTCCACACTCAAGGTGGAGCCCGACCAGGGGTTCGATCCCACAACCCTGGGATCATGATCTGAGCTGAAACCAAGAGTCAGTCATTCAACTGACTCGACTGCCCAAGCACCCCTAAAATATACGTTTTTCAGATTACTCAATGGTGGAAAATGACATTTCCTTAATTTTAATCTTAACTGGACCGAATAAAACAGTATCAGGTTGGAGGGAAGAGATGCCAGCTATGGTGACCGTAATGATTAACTTTAAAGCAGGCTTAATTGGAGAGTGACAATTTTTTTTTTTTTTTTTTTTTTTTAGGTCTTGTCAGATGTTCCCAGAAAAGATCTAATTTCCAGGGAAGTTAATAATAAAGATATGGAGAAGCATATACAACAACAAAAATCTGAACAGAAAGTTGGTCTCAGCCATATTCTTGGGTATAAACAGATAACAAAAGCAAAATGAGAAAAGCATTTTTACGGAATTTACCTCTACAAGTAAATCAATGAAAGAAGTTTCGTTCACTGAGGAAAAATTCCTACAAAAAAAATGTCAGCTGAATTAAAACATGTGCCCAATGATATAGCTGAACACTTCTGGTATAAATTCATTTTATTAAATGAATGATAACAAACAGTTCAGACTGACAGACGACCTGGAGACTACCCAATAATTCACCAGCACAGTATGCATCAGAATCAGCTGGGCTGCCTTTTTTAAAAAAAATAATACCTAATGACTCATTCTCAAAGCCTCTCCATCAATTAAAATGGCAATTATCTGTGAGAATGAAAAAATACATCATCAAGTCATATGATTTTGTTAAGGCATAGTTTTTACAATTAATGAACGCTGTCTATCTGTGGAGATACAAGAGGCAATTTGGTTAACACTTGGATTTTATAAATATAACGCATGGTGCAGTGCACTAGTTCAGACACTGGGCTGTGGGGCCAGTAGCAGCTCAAACTGCAGCTCTGGTGTTTATTAACCATGTGACTTTGCAGAGGTTCCCTAACCTTCTGTGTCTTTTCTGGCAAATGATGATAAAAATAGTACATGCTTTAAAGGTTTATCCCGAGAACTAAATACTTATAAAGCATCTATGATCTGATCGCTTGAAAAGTACTCCAATATTAGCTGTGATTCTAATTGTTATTAACCTCTTAAAGCTCATGTATTTATTCCAGCAAGCATGCCACGGTCCAAAGCACTCTGGGGAGTTGCCTACGAAACTTGCACAGTCTCTGAATATCTTCAGTAATGGCAAATCTCTATCTTTCCTGGAGAACTGGATATTTTAGGACTCATCAAAATTAATGTGGGCCAAAGTTTTATGAGTTAGATGGGCAATCAGGCTGGATAGTGACCTTTTAAGTGAAAAATAAAATGTGATGATATAGTAAAGTAATTTTTTTTTTTTTACTGTTGTTAGTTCCAGAATAACTAGGTAATTGACTCACTGTCACAGTTAAGGTCACCTCTGTAGTGAAAGGAGCATGGTAATGTTAGCACTGAGAGTTATTTTAGAGGTCTTTTAACCAATGCTCTCATTTTAAATATGAAAATGAAACCTCACTTAGCATAAGTGACTTGCCCCAAATCTCAAAGCGATGCCAGCCAGAGAGTTAGTTGAGATGAAAGCCCAAGATTCCTAACTTCCAGTTCACTTCTTCTTCCTCTACACCACACAGCCTTGTTGTCCTCTTGGTCACATCAACGTGTGACATTTATACTCATGCAAATGTCTATTGCTGGTATTAAAAAGTAAAAAAGTTGCTCCTAGAACCAAAAGGTTTTCGTAGAACCCCCTATTGCCAATACATGTGATTAACTTTGCTCACTTTGGATTTTAGTATAATGTTTCAGGATTGGCTTAACAAATTTCTCCATTTGGCCTACTCTGAAGAAAATGAGCAAATACAGAATTCCTTCTAGATTGGCAGTTTTGTTGCAGTTTTAACTGGACACAAATCAAAGTTACTGCAGTGTCTCCAAAGACATGTTCCTACCAGTGTATAACTACTTATAACTCTTGAAGTCTGTTCCAAAAAAATAAACGAGCACAACTCTCCTTTTTCCTCCCTCTTCATCCCATTGGAACTCTGGCTTATTACCAGTCTCACACACTCACAAATGCCTTATACGTCTTTTAGTCACTGATAAGCAAAAAACAATCTGAATTGGGTCAGACTTTATAGTCTTGGGGTCTTTAGACTATATATTCCTGAGGCCTCCTGAATTCTACAGAATTCTACATACATGCATATGTATGCATATAGGTATATGTATGTTTTTATGTCTGAATATGTATGTGTAAGGGATTATATAAGGACACTTTGCTACAGTAAAAAGGACATTCAACTGGAAGCCAAAAAACCTGGTTCAAACTCAGTTCTACCAGTTTAAAAGCTATGATTTAGAGGATAGTCTATAACCTCTCTATGAATCTCTAAGCTCTGAGTTCTCTATGGAAAGGGATGAGATCATATTAATCTTTTAAATTCCCATTCTACTGTGTCTGGCCCATAGTAGACTTTCCATAAATCTGTTTTAGTTCAAATTTGGGAACAAAGGGAGACAAAGGAAATAACACATAGGTGGAAGATAAAGTCCACATCTTTCACAAAAGTGGAGTGTAAAGTCATTTTTCTACCCTAAAATTACTAAAATGTTCTACAAGATATCAAAATCCTACTTACTTACAGTCTAACTTACTCCACTTCTGACCAAGACAGTGTAATAGAGATTATATTTACCCTCCCAAATGAAACAACTAAAAACAACAATGAAAACAACAACTAAGAAAACATGTTGAAACAATGGTTTTCAAAACACTGGCTATCAGGCAAGAAAAGATAGTAACAGCTGAGAGTAAGGAAACACATGACTGGAGAAAGTTTCCAGGCTGATACCCAGCGAGAGGGATCCCAATAGAGTAAGGTGGATTCCATGAGATGAAGAGAAAAGTTGGGAGTCCAGAGAAACCACAGTGCTAGAGTTCTCAGAATATTAGAGAAAAGAAAGCATACAGAAAACTCCAGAGATCTGGAGAGGGTCACACTCAAGTATTCAGTTGTATACTGATCAGTGAATCATTGCAGGAAACTACTCAAAGCCAGAGAAAAAACCATCCAAAAGGACTAAAAGAAAAAATCAGCAGAGATTGCACATGGTGAAAATAACATGTATTGCTCACACACAGAGTATGACCCATAATCCATGAGCTATACATAAAGTATTGAGAAGAGTTTTGTTTCAGAGGTAGATAAAATTAGCCACAGACTAAATGACGTTCTAGTCCAGCCTTACAAAATTTAAAAGCAAGATGTCAAAGGATCAAAAATTTTCCAAGCAACATAAATATATCTCAGAATAAATCTCAAGAATACTCATAGAACTAAAAAAATACCCAGAAAACAGTAAGGCAAAATTAACAATGCCTGGAATCCAATCAAAAATTACCACACATGCAAAGAAGCAGGAAATAGAATACAAAATGAATGTAAAATCAATCAACATGAGTCTGGGAAGGCAGCGGTGATGAGGATGGATAAAAAAAGAGAAAGAGAGGGGCGCCTGGGTGGCACAGTCAGTTAAGCGTCCGACTTCAGCCAGGTCACGATCTCGCATGTCCGTGAGTTCGAGCCCCGCGTCAGGCTCTGGGCTGATGGCTCGGAGCCTGGAGCCTGCTTCCGATTCTGTGTCTCCGTCTCTCTCTGCCCCTCCCCCGTTCATGCTCTGTCTCTCTCTGTCCCAAAAATAAATAAAAAAAACGTTGAAAAAAAATTAAAAAAAAAAAAAAAGAGAGAGGGAAAAGAAAGAGAAGGAGAGGGAGAGGGTGAAGAGAAGAGAAAGAAATCAATTAAAACTGACCCAGAGTTGATAGAGATGACACAATTAGTACAGGACCATTGAAAGTTGTTACAGTTGTAATTTATATGTTCAAAAGCTATAGAAAAGATTGAACATGTTATATAGAGACATGGAAAAAAAATTTTTAAACCCAAATGGGACTTTTAGAGATGAAAACTACAATACTTGAATGAAAAAAAATTTTTCTTGATGGATGAACAAATTAGATACTTCAGAAGAAAAGGTGAGTACCTGAAGACATATTAAAAGTCTATGGATATTTGGATAGGAAAAATTCAAAATGAGAAAGAAATAAGACTAAAACAAAAACAAAAATAAACTAAACATCAGTGAATGGTGGGACTTCAGCAAGCTAAATATACATGTAATTATAGTCCAAGAAGGAGAAAATAGTGGAGGAAGACACAGAAAACATTTTTTGAAAAATTAATGATTGAAAAATTTCCAAATTTGATGAACACTACAAACGCAGATCCAAAAATCCCAACAAATGCTAAGGATAAGAAGCACAAGAAAAACTATACCAAGACATATCATAATCAACTTGCTTATAGCAGTAATAAAGAAATCTTAAAAGCAGCCTGAGAAAAAAGTAATATTATGTAAAATGGAACAAATACAGGAATGACAGATTTCTCACCAGAAACAATGCAAGCTAGAAGGCATGGAGCATCATCTTTAAAGAAAAAAAAAAAAAAAACCTTAAACTAGATTTCCATACTTAGCAAAACTATCTTTCAAAAACTAAGAAAGTATCAAGATGGTTTTAGATATACAAAAGGTGAAAGAGTTCGATTACCGACAGACATACACCACAAGAAATGTAAAAAGAAATACTTTAGGCATAAGGAAAATGATACCAGACACAGAAGGGAATGAAGAGCATCAAAATTGGTAACTATGCGGGCAAATAAAAGACTGTTACTATTTAAATTTCTTTAAAAGTTAATCAACTGTTTAGGGGTGCCTGGATGGCTCAGTCAGTTAAGCGTCTGACTCTTGATTTGGCTCAGGTCATGATTTCAAGGCTTGTGAGTTCAAGCCCCATGTCGGGCTCTGTGCTGACAGATTGGAGCCTGCTTGGGACTCTCTCTCTCCCTCTCTCTCTGCCACTCCCCTGCTCACTCTCGCTTCCTGAAAATAAACTTTTAAAAATAAATAAATAAGTAAATAAATAAAAATAGAAGTTAACTGTTCAAAGCAACAAGGATAATATATTGTAGTGTTGGTAACATCTAGAAGTAAAATACATGATAAAAATAGCAAAAAGGCCAATAAGAGGAAAAATGTACACCAATGTAAGGTCTTTTTGCTGTATGGAAAGTGATATGCTATCACTCTATAATGTAAATTATAAACCCTAAAGCAACCATTAGAATAACAAAAAATTAAAGCTAACAGAACCAACAAAGGAAAGAAAATCTAAAATTAAGCAGATAAAGAGGAAAAGGGGATCACAGAACAAATGCAAGAAATTGAGTACAGATAGCAAGATAGTAGATTTAAACTCATCAATAGCAGTAATTAATGTAAGTTAAAAATAGCCCAAACACCCCAATTAAAAGGCAAAGACTATCATACTGGATTTAAAAAAAGGGTAAGACTCAACTTCATGATATCTACAAGGAACTCCCTCTAAATATAAAAATGTAAAATAGGTTAAAATATAAAAAGCAAATAGGAAAAAGATACACCATGCCAACACCATTCAAAAGAAAGCTAGAATAGCCGCATTAGTTTTATACAAAGTAGACTTCAGAGCAAAGAATATTACCAGGAATGAAAATAACGATAATGATCAATTATCTTCAATGATAATTCATAATTCACCTTAAACGATAATCAGAATGATAAAAAAAGGTACCAGCAATAATTCTAAATGTTTATGCGCCCAATAACAGCTTGAAAATGCATGAAGCAAAATGTGATAGACCTATAAGGCAAAACAGACAAACTCACAATATTTAACATCCCCCTCTCAATAAGCAATAGAAAAAACAGAAAATAAGTAAGGATATAGAACACTTAAAAAATGTGACCTAGTTAACATTTATAGAATACTCTACTCAACAGAATATTTTTTTCAAGAGCACATGAAATGTTTAACATTAAAGATCACATTCTGAGCTACAACACGAGTCTCAAGAAATTTAAAGGATTCAAGCCTTGCAATGTTAACTTCTCTCATCACAATGGAATTTAATTAGAAATCAATTTTAAAATCTGGAAAATATGCATATTTGTGACTTCTAAACAACCCTTGAGCCAATGGAAAAAAACCAAAGGGACATTAGGAAATATTCTGGAATAAATGAAAATGAAAAAACACACCAAAATGTATGAAATGCAACTAATGTACTAACTTAGAAATTTATAGTACTAAAACCATATATTTGTAAACAAGAAAAGCCTCAAATCAATGACCTCAGCTTTCACTGTAAAAAACTACAAAGTACAAATGAAACTCAAAGTCAGCAGGAGAAAGGAAATAATAAATATCAGAGCTGAGATCAATGAAACAAAAAGCAAAAGCAATAGAGAAAAATCAAAAATACCAAAACCTGTTTCTTGGAAAAGACTGATATACTGGCAAGTTTCTGGCTAGACTAACCAGAAAATAAAGCAGACAACTCAATTACCAAATCAAGAACAGGAGAAGTAACAGCACTACAGATTCTAAAGATACTTAATTTTACCACTTACATAAAATGGATAAATTCCTTGAAAGATACAAATTACCAAAGCTCACTCAAGTAGAAATATAGATGACTGGAATAGTTATATATGTAAAGAAACAAAATTTAGTTCAAAATACTCCCACAAAGAGAATTTCAGACTCAGATAGCTTCACTATGAATTCTAACACACACATAAAGAAGAAAGCGTACCAATTCAACACAATCTCTTCCAGAAAAATGAAAAGGGAATATTTCTCAATTCACTCTGGCTCCCTGATAGAGGGATCCCTAATAGAGGAATCAACTACTAATAGACATTTGTATTGTTGCCAGTTTTTGGCTAATACAAATAAAGATCTTATGAATGTCTGTACATAAATCTTTATTTGGACATACACTTTCACTTCTCCTGGATAAACATCTAGGAGTAGAATGGCTAGGTCATATTGTAGGTATACGCATCGTGGAATGTCCACACAATGAAGTACAGCTGAATAACAAAAAGGAGTGAATTACTTATACACACAACATGGACGAATCTCAAAATAATTATCTTGAGATATAGAAGGCAGACAAAAAAAACCACATACTTTACAATTCTATTTATATAAAATTCTAGAAAAATGAAACTAATCTATGGTGATTAAAAAGCATATGAGTGTTTGCTTGGAGATGGGGGAAAAGAATGAGTAAGAAGGAGGGATTAACAAGGGGCATAAGGAAACTTCTGGAGCTGTTGAATATATTCACTGTCTTAATTATGGTGACAGTTTCATGGATGTTTACATATCAAAACTTATAAACTGTACATCTTAACTTTGTGAAGTTTATTATGTTAATTATATCTTAATGAAGACTTTTAAATCCTTAACATCAGAACTCAAGACTCTTCATCTCCATTAATTCTTACACAGGTACACAGGTACAGGTACACAACTACCCCAGATCATGATACTTTCCTCAAAACTACAGTGGAAAACTCACCAAGTATTTATTACACACACTCAAACTTTAACATCCATTCATTCTTTCAAACAATATTTATTCAGAACCTAAAATGTAGAATAATGCTGAGCAAGACGCTAAGAGTGATACAAATGAATTAGATCTGAGGTCTTCCAACAATCTCTTTTAAAATATTTAATCAAATGTTTATTCATAGTTAACAATGATCTTTCTCATTTTCTGGTTCCTCATTTATAGACATGCACACACAAGAACACGCGAGAACAAACATGTAGACTATTCATATATCTCCACAAAACTGATGCAGTATTTTGCTCTGTATTTTAAACACACTTGATCACCAGGCTGATAGGAAACTTTAGCATTACTACGTGTGTTATGAACACATGAGGTGGGAGTTTTACCATCTACCCACCTATTTTGACATATAATGCTTACAGCAGCATGTCTTTGGCCATCATATAGTTGTGTCATCTGTGAATATCTGCTAGTACTTATGTACAGTGCCATAAAAATCCCATGAATGTTTTCTAGTGGAAATATCAGCATTTGGAATAGTTAAGATGAAAAGACTGGCTAAAAGTAAAACAGGACTTAGGGGCAACTGGGTGGCTTGGTTGGTTAAGCATCCAACCCTTGATTTCGGCTCAGTTCATGTTTTTGCAGTTCTGGAGTTCGAGCCCCACATCGGGCTCTGCGCTGACAGCACAGAGCCTGATTGGGATTCTCTGTCTCCCTCTCTGCCCCTCCCCCGCTCACGCTGTCTCTGTCTCTCTGAAAATAAATAAACTTAAAAAAATTATTTTTAAAAAACAGGACTTATAACAGTTGCCATGTTAGCCACCATCCCTATCTAAGTAGGCTCCTTTGCCCACACACTCCCTGCCCTTGTATAGAACTATACTGTGAAAAGAATCTGCTTTAAAGAGAAAAGACACAAAAATGAAAGCCTTCCTTTTCTCCTTCCATCCTTCTTCCCTTCTTGCATAGTTCAGTCTAAGAGCCTTAGATGGAGCCAAACAAAGTAGACTTCCGGTGTAGTATGGGAGATGGTGGGGAAGGAGTTGCAGCCTGATCCAGAATGTAAGAGCCTAAACAAGGTCACAAGGGAATTTATGTGGGGTAAGAGGATGATGACCCACTGCAGGGTATACAACCTCAGCAGAGTAAGGATAGTGTATGTCCACATGGTGGCAGTGGGATGAGAGTAATTAATTATATGCAGGGGGAACTGATCTAATAAGTAAATATAATAACGATAATGAAGAAGTAGGCTTCTCATTGCTGGAGAAGAAAGTTGCAAATACAAAAGAAAATTAAAATGAACCTGTGACATTGGATGGGAATTGAAAATACATTTGTGAACTCATGTTGTCAACATAGGTAGATAGTAGACAGACAGACAGGTGGGCAGGCAGGCAAACAACAGATGGATGATATAAAAATATAGATAAATATGGGATGCCTGGCTGGCTCAGTTGGAAGAGCATGTGACTCTTGATCTTGAGGTCATGAGTTTGAGCCCCACGTTGGGTGTAGAAATTACTTAATTTTTTTTAAAACATCTAAAATATATAACATATGTATGTGTGTGTGTGTGTGTGTGTGTGTGTGTATTTACTTATTATTTTTATAGCTCTCTCCACTGAGGGCCTAGGAACAGTGAAACACTGCAAAGAATACACATAGACCCAGACCTTGGTTTCTAAAAACTGATCTTCATTAAAAGAAACCAAATTTCCTTGGAGAAACAACTAATTCTTTTTTTTTTTTTTTAATGTTTATTTTTGAGAGAGACAGAGCACAAGCCGGGGAAGGGCAGAGAGAGAGGGAGACACAGAATCTGAAGCAGGCTCCAGGCTCTGAGTTGTTAGCACAGAGCCCAACACAGGACTTGAACCCACAAACTGAGGTTATGACCTGAACCAAGGTCAGACACTTAACCGACTGAGCCACACAGGTGCCCCAAGAAATAACTGATTCTAATCCAGGTCCAAAGAGACTATAAATCTGGAACATGCTGTGCCAGAAAATAAAGATGTAGTCAGAGTGAAGGAAATATGTCAAACAAAAACAGAAGCCAATTTCTGTTCCCATGGCCAAACGTGAAATAATTTGATTATCAACGTAAATTATTATAGTAACAGATTACAATCCATTGGCTCAAAGAGGAATGTGTGAGTCCACAATGATAATAAATAAGTGAATGAGGAAGAAGAGAGAACTTTTCCTTACAGTAGGATGTTAACTGATGAACACAGAAGATGGATAGAATTAGAAAATAGCCACTTGGCAGCCATCACATTAATAATTAATTCCACCGAATGCAAACTGGTGCAGCCACTCTGGAAAACAGTATGGAGGCTCCTCAAAAAGTTAAAAATAGAACTACCCTATGAACCAGAAATTGCACCACTAGGTATTTATCCAGGGGATATAGGTGTGCCGTTTCAAAGGGGCACATGCACCCCAATGTTTATAGCAGCACTATTGACAATAGCCAAAGTATGGAAAGAGCCCAATGTCCATCGATGGATGAATGGATAAAGAAGATGTGGTGTATACACACACACACACACACACACACACACACACACACACAATGGAGTATTAGTCGGCAATCAAAAAGAATGAAATCTTGCCATTTGTAACTACGTGGATGGAACTAGAGGGTATAATGCTAAGTGAAATTAGTCAGTCAGAGAAAGACAAATATCACATGACTTCATTTACATGAGGACTTTAAGATACAAAACAGATGATCATAAGGGAAGGGAAGCAAAAATAACATAAAAACAGGGAGGGGGACAAAACAGAAGAGACTCCAATATAGAGAACAAACTGAGGGTTGCCAGAGGGGTTGTGGGTGGGGGGATGGGCTAAACGGGTAAGGGGCATTAAGGAAGACACTTGCTGGGATGAGCGCTGGGTGTTATATATACATGGGGATGAATCACTGGAATATACTCCTGAAATCATTATTGCACTATATGCTAACTAACTTGGATATAAATTAAAAAATAAAAAAAGAATAAAATTTAAAAATAATAATTAATTCCACCAAGAAACATCAATGTATGTTAAAACTGATGGCTGAAATTTAATGAGAAATGAAACATTTACATAATCTAAAAGCACCTTCCCACCAAAACACTTACAGACTGCAAAGTTGAAAAATGCAATTTCACAGAGGAGAGACCTGACAGACACTACTCTAAGCAAGTGTTCACAAATACCATCACAAGTAATGAGGCGAATGAAAATCATACACCACTTGACAGGATGCAAGAATCCAATATCACTTCTATAATATTCCTTCAAAAATCAGACAACCTGAATCTCTTCATAAGGTACCATCAGACAAATCAAAATTGGTGAACATTACAAAATAAATGGCTTAGAGGCGCCTGGGGGGCTCAGCTGGGTGAGCATTCGACTTTGGCCGAGATTATGATCTCGCGGTTTGTGGGTTAGAGCCCCAAGTCAGGCTTTGTGCTGAGCCTGTTTTGAATTCTCTGTCTCCCTCTCCCTCTGCTCCTTCCTGCTTGCTCTCTCTCTCTCAAAAATAAACATTAAAAAAATGTTTTTAAGAATAAAAAAAACAAAACAAAAGGTCCAGAATCTTTTTAAATACCAAGGTCATGGAAGTCAAGGAAACACAAGGAACTGTTTCAGACCAACAGAAAATAGACACAACCACTAAATGCAACGTGTGGCCCTGGATGGAATCCTTTGTTGTAAAAGATGTCCAGACAGGTGAAGAAACTTGAGTGGGATGTGTGAATTAGATGGTAGCAATGTGTTAATGTTAACTTCCTTATTTTGATGGTTGTACTATGGTTATAAAGAATGTTCTCAGGGCGCCTGGGTGGCTAAGTTGGTTAAGCGTCCGACTTCAGCTCAGGTTATGATCTCATGGTTTGTGAGTTCGAGCCCTGCGTGCTTCCGGTTCTGTGCTGACAGCTCAGAGCGTGGAGCCTGCTTCAGATTCTGTGTCTCCTTCTCTTTCTGACCCTCCCCCCCTCAAAAGTAAATAAACATTAAAAACATTTTTTTTAAAGGGGGAAACAAACCCTTCACATCGTAAAATGATCACCAATATTTATAGTTGTATCATGCTAACTATATCTCACCAAAAAATTTCATTTTGAAAAGAAACTTTTGATGAATTCCCAGGAAATGTTTAAAGAAATTTAAAAGGCAAAACCAAAAAGAAAGAAAGGAAGAAAAAAAAAAAAGCCCAACACCTTGCCTTTTCCATTTGCTTTCTATCAGAGGCCCTTTTCGCCACCTCCTACAAGTAGTCTAAACTCTGAATCAAATATGGGCTGCCTTGCAGATGCCAGCACATACTGTGCCGGTTCAGAATATTTTTCAGAGTGGTGAATTTATTTATGTATAAACAATGTTTCAAGTCTATTCAAGTGGCTCCACAGAGTAATTCCACATGACAACTTTTTTCTGCCATCAGAATCTACTTATATTAAAAAGAAAACCATAGTTTAAAAACAAGCACTTACAAGTCATGGTTTCCAAGGCTACAGGGAACAGCTTAATGTTCGAAGCATCAGAATTGGAATGCCTAGCACATTTTAAAGAAGTATATTTTCTTCTCTGAGCAATGATAAAACTTTCTTTTTCTGTGGGCTCTATAAAAAAAGTTTTATAATCATAGTTTATCATGTAAGTAATCACTAACACATTCATTTTTAGCCTTAAAAATATAACATTTGAAGTTGGCTATTTTGCCAGTTTTGTTGTTCAGCTCCAAAGTTTGAAGTGCCAGGATTAGCACTTTGATCCTTTGGTCAAACACACACACACACACACACACACACACACACACACACACACCCCTAAAAAAACCCATAACGGAATTGTGACGAGTTCTAAAAAGTATAAAAACACTTTCATTAAGCGTGTAAATTGTAATGAAACAATGTATTCTGTTAAAAACAGCATAAAGCAGAAGAGGCCTCAAGCTTCTGGAGGGTGCCAAGAAAGTGTTGTACAACCTTGGACAAGTTATTAAACCTTCCTGAGCCTCAATTTCCTCCTTTGCCTATTGTGGCAGGTTACTGAAAGGATTAAATAAATAAGATAATAAAATATGTACAACACCTAGCACCATATCTGCATGGAATGGGCACTCCTCCCCTGACCCACACACAAAAAAAGGAGCAGCAGTGGCAGCAGCCGCAGCAGCAGCTAGCATTGAAGAGCCAGAAGACACCCATATTAAAAGATCATAATGCAAAATTAATAAAACTAGAGTCCGGCACAGAATGCTCGTTAAGTGCATTAAGGTAAAGGAAATGAAGTGAGGTCCAGGAAAGAGCTTCCTAGAGCCGAAAAATCCCATCTACATCTGGAACCATGTATCTAACGTGTCAGACAAACATTCCCTACCTTTCTACATGCTGTTACCAGGTGTAATCTTCTGCTCCTTATACTGCCTGACAAACTCCCATTTATTCTTTATTAATTTAACACCAACCAAGTGCTAGGGAATAGACTAAGCACCAGAAGCTATATAACAGTGAGCAAGATAAACCAGATTCCCCGTTCCCACAAAAGGTTACATATACTGGAAGAAACAGAGTAATTAAAAAGGCAATCACATCACCATGTGAAGTTTTATATAGAAGATGGCAAGGTGCTTCTCTTCTCTCCTCCACCAACACGCTGCCCAAAATGAAGATACCACTTGAGTATAATAAGGCCATGATTTAGATTTAGTGCTAGAAAGGAGGCTCCCTTAGGTCTAAACTACCTGCTTTTACCCAGCCTTCTTCCAGAGAGCTGCCCTGATTACATTCTTCCTTTGAGTATCTGCTCATAAAGCAGCACTCTGATAATCATTTTACTATTGTTTCTTTTGGGCAGAACTCCTGCTGGAACTGATAGAGAGGAGGAGTGACTGACAAGGTAGCACAAGGCCCTACTAATAGCAGGGTCTCAATAAAGATCTGTTGCTGGTAACATTTTATTTCAAACTATTGTCCACGTTCTTTTCTCAGATTACTGGATTACTAAACCCTGTACCTAATTGATCCCAAATTCTCAAAGTTGATCACATAGCATGCTCCATGGTTTATATTCTAATTCTTGATTGTCAGTTTCTATACACATTCTCACAAATATATATAGTCTTAACTGTTTGATCATCAAGAATGTTAGAAAACCTATAAACCCAATCTAATAACAATAAAAACATCAGACATTTCAATAGAAGGACATTCTACAAAACACCTGACCAGCAATCCTTAAAACTATCAAGGTCATCACAACAAGAAAAGTCTGAGAAACTGTAACAGTGAAGAGGAACCTCAGGCAACATGATGACTAAATGTAATACAGTATACAGAATGAGACCCTGGAAGAGGACATCTGAATAAAGTATATGGCTCTTGTTAATAACAATATATCAATATTGGTTCACTAATCATGAAGAAGGTAGCACTGTGAAATCAAAGAAAGTATGTACATTGATCTTTGCCCCCAGTTCCTGGCACAGAGCTCCTAACTAACACCCTTGTCATTTCCTAAATCATTAAAATACTATAAGCACTCCAGTTCCTAACACACAGCTCCTAAATTCCTTGTAATTTCCTGGATGTAGCAGCATCTTTGTTCAAATGAGATGACTCTTGGTGGGCTCCTGAATGATGGCTAATCATCAGAAAGACCTGAAGCTTAGAAGCTTGGAATTTCCAGCCCTGCCTCCCATTCAACAGAGTGGGGGAAGAGGCTGGACATGAAATTAATAATTGATCATGCCTATGTGACAAAGCCTCCATAAAAATCCCCGTAATTTGGAGTTTGGAGAGCTTCCTGGTTGCTAAACACACAAAGGTGCTAGGAAAGTGACACACCGGGAGAGGGCCTGGAAGCTTCGCACCCCTTCCCACTTGCTTTTACACATCCATCCCAACTGAATGTTCATCTATACCTTCTATCATATCCTTTTAAAATAAGCTAGTAAACACTAAGTAAGCTGTTTTCCTAAGTTAAGTGAACCACTCTAAGCAAACTGACGAAACTTGAGGAGGGGACTGTAGAAACTTCTCACTTATAGCTGGTTGGTCAGGAGCACAAATGACAACGTGGACTTAAGACTGGCATCTGAAGTGGGGGGGTAGTCTTGCAGAACTGAGCCCTTCCCCTATGGGATCTGATACTACCTATTTGGATGCAGTGTCAGAATTGAGCTAAACTGTAGGACACCCAGAGGGTGTTGCAGAATTGCACCGTGTGAGACAACCCCGCATACATCTGGGGTCAGAAGTGTTGTGAATGAGGCAATGGTGTGAGAGTGAAGGAGAAACAAAAGGAGGACTGAGTTGTTCCCCCTCAACCTTACTAATGGAAGATATTAGGAATACGAGAAATGGGGTACAGGGTAAATGAGAACTCTCTGCACTATCTTACAATGTTTCCGAAAAACACTCTGTAATAATAACATAACACATTAAAAAAAAAAAAAAAGTAAAAACCAAATAAAGAATAGCTCATTTCTCATAACATCAGACTCAGGATGTTTATAACACCATTGTGAAAAGCCAATACCTAAAACGCTGGTAGAAATTAGCCAACAAAACCTGAAAAAATAGTCCTTATTATTTAAACAAAGAATATTTTTTTAAAAAAATTCGGCCAGATTATAATCGAGCCTAACAAAAACACAACCTGCAAGATCAACAAACCTGTTTTTGTCACTGACTCCTTTCCCAGGGGATTTAGTGGACAAGATTCTCTTTGAAAATATCAACTTAATCCTCCTCCACACACTTTTGAACTGATGTCACAATTCCAGCGTGAAGATCTTGAAAACTGAGCAAAGTGGTCTCACATTCTAAGACTGATAAAAGGTAGGACATCTGGAAAGATGTTTTGTGCCAAGCACATCACGTGAGAATAGGCAGCGGAGCCCAGGTGGGCTCTTCCTCTTCAGAAACTTGACAATTACACCATTTTTTGACACAAGATATTTACCAACTTTCATGATTAGTTATCTCCTCATACACATACATATACCACACTTACCCCAACTCTAAGTTCCGTGAAAGCAATAACTACCTTTCTATCTCTTTGTACTCAAAGCCCTTCACATGTGAAATTCTACAGAATGATGAACTGCCAGCATTAAAGTGGAAATAACCAGTTTTTAAATCGAAGTGAAATTCACGTAACATACAACTAACCATTTAAAGTGTACGATGTGGTGGCACTTAGCGCATTCACAATGTTGTGCGACCGCCACGTAATCACAGACTTTTATCTTAGAGAGAACTGAATTCAACTATCACCCTCCCCTCCCCCTCCTCCAATGGCTAAAAAATATCAAGGCCCTTCCTCCTTTACTACATGTTGGTGTTCTCCTTAAACCATTCTGTGATTAAATTAGTATGTAGTGATGAAGACAGAAGGTAGACCACTCCTGTGATGGGGGCTCCCCTTCTCCTCCAAAAGAACACTTTCACTGGTGCACACCTCTACTGCTAAAAAGTACCTTCTTATTTACAGTCTGTATCTGCCTTCCTTTGGCTCCCACGGGACTCACGTTATGCCACCTCCAGCATTTGTAAGCCATGACTGTCAGGCCAATTATTTTAAGCCTTGGTTTCCTCATCTGTAAAAATGGGGATATTAATACCTATTGGGAGAAATAAATAAGGTCATGTATGGCTCACGTGGGGCTCAACTGTTTTCTCCTACACCCTGCAAAGTAGCCAGCTTGGAGATGGAAGCAGACATCTTCCTTGCAATTCACAGCTGTCTTCCCGATCACCGCCCTCTCTGTGCTCTAAAAACCTCCATCCCTTTAATGCACATACTGATTATACCACTTTCCCTCCTCACTGCTGCTATGCTATAGTCCTCCGATTCCAGCTTAGTAATTGAAGATTTTAGTACCTGACTCACCATCTCGCCTGCCACTACTCTCATCACTGTTCTTGACGACTCCCACACTCATGTAGAAGAGCCATCCAATCTGTCCAATACACAAACTTCTCAGGTTCTTGACCTTCACCCAGTTCCACCACTTATCTCTTACTTTAAATCACAATAACTTCAGCTCAGGTCATGGTCTCACAGCTCATGGGTTCGAGCCCCGAGTCAGGCTCTGTGCTGACCTGCTTTGGATTCTGCACCTCCCTCTCGCTCTGCCCCTTCCCATCTCACGCTCTGTCCCTCCCTCTTTCTCTCACTCAAATAAACACTAAAATCAATCAATCAATCAATCAATCAATCACAGTAACTGTAGCACCTTCAAATAAACCTTTATGTTTTTATTTTTTTAATGTTTTTATTTTATTTGAGAGAGAGAGAGAGAGAATGAATATGATCAGGGGAGGTGCAGAGAGATAGAGGGAGACACAGAATCCAAAGCAGGTTCCAGGCTCTGAGCTGTCAGCACAGAGCCTGATGTAGGGCTCGAACCCACAAGCCCTCAGATCATGACCTGAGCTGAAGCCAGATGCTTAACCGACTGAGCCACCCAGGTACCCCTAAATAAACCTTTACATAAACATTTAAAAATTTTTTAAAAATTGAAGCCCTGCGTCAGGCTCTGTGCTGACAGCTTGGAACCTGGAACTTGCTTCAGATTCTGTGTGCCTCTTTCTTTCTCTGCCCCTCCCCTGCTCATTCCCTCTCTCTCTCTCTCTCTCAAATAAAAAAACACTACAACAAATAAATAAATAAATAAATCACAGTAACTGTAGCACCTTTTAAAAACCCCAATTTCAAGCAGCCCAACCTCTGACCGTCACCATCCATATTTCCACATCACTCCTCACCATCAGAACGTCTATTGATCCTAGCACTTTTTCACTAACCATTACTTCCTCATGTCCTTACTTCTCTCCTTATCCAGCTTACACGTCATTATAAATCACTCCAATGGCTCATTCTTCGCCTTTAACTCACCTGGCAAAACCCTAATTCTGGTTAAATCTAACTCGTTGCCTTCTCCACCTCTGTAGGCAAGTGGCTGAATGATGCTAAAGAAATACACTCAAGCATGCTGAATAGTCTCCCTTAAATTTATAACCAAAGAATGGTCTCTGAACCAGAAGCATCAGGTTCACCTGGGTGAGTTACAAATGCAAATTCCCAGGCTTCATCCCAGACCTAGTCAATCAGCAATTCTGGGTTGAGCCACAGCATGTAGTGTTATGCCAAGCTCTCCGGCCAATTCCAAAGCAGGCTAAAGTTTGACAACTATTAGGCTAATTAATTCTCTCTCTCTCATTCTCCAAGATGACTATTTTAACCCCTTCTCTTTTCTTTTCAAACGTTATAAATTCCTTCCAACTTCCAGACACCTGGCTGATCCTACTGAGAAAAAAAAAAAAAATCCTACGGAGGACAACTTATTCATTCTCTGACTACCAAATTTATCAAGTGATTCTATACTGTAACCAAAAACTCTGCCTTCCCCAGATGCACAGCCCTTCTTCCTAACGCCAAATATTCACTGGTACCTGAGTTCCACTGTCCTTCACTTACCAAAGGTTTCTGAGCCTGCTCCTATCCCCTCTCCTCGTGCATCCACAAATTTTCCTTCAGCTCATGAAGACACTCCTCCTATCTCAAAAAACACTTCCCTGGCTGGACCCCTTATTTCCCTCCAGCTTTAGTACCACTTCCCTGTTCCTCTGGATAGAAAACCTTCACAGGAGTAGTCTGTACTTCTTGTCTTCACTTCCTCACTTTCATTCTCTCCTTCACCTACTCCTACAACACCGTCAACATGTTTATACATGTCACCAGTGAGCTCCAATTTGTTAAAGTCAGCATTCAATTCTCAGCCTTCAACTTACCAAACCAACCAGTAAGCATTCGTTTCAGCAGAGCACAACTCTGAGCAGACTTGATCTACTTTGGCTCTGGGACACCACAGCGTCCTAGATTTCCCTTGACCTCATTAGCTGCCCATTCTCTGCTCTATCCTCTTCCCAAACATTGAAAAACCTTGAGCAAAGTCTGGAAGGTGGAAGCCATTCCTCCAGCGGCAGCGCCAGGCTCTCTCCGGTGGGAGCTTCTGCGGTAGCCAGTGTCCTCACTCGGGTATCTGGCGAGTGTGGGATGGTGATTTCACTGGCAGCAGTTTTGTGATGACAGGATCACAGGTTTGATGGGTTGACCTTGAAGACTAGTGGTAGTGTGCCGCTGAGGCTAGCAGCAGCCTCCCAACTTCTACCCCTCCAGCCCTCTAATGATGGGCTGTTTATAGAACACCCAATTATCTGTACTAAATCTCTTTCTGATGAAAATATCTAGAGTGCTTGCTGTTTCCTACCCTGAACTTGATTGACAGAATTCCCAAATTCACATCTCTGGCACCAATTAACTCCAATATCAAAACTGCATATCCAACTGCCTCTCAGCACTCTCACACCTTCACAACTAATACCTATCTCAAAACTCAACATGTCCCAAATATATTCTTGATTCCCCATTCCCTGCTGCTTCTTTCCCCCGCAGGAATCTCACAGCATTTACTTTCATAAATACCACTACAGTTGACCTAGTTGCTCAGATTAATTATCTAGAAGTTATCCTTAAGTCCAATTTACCCCACATATGCACACTGATTCCATTAGCAAGTCTGGTTAGCTCTATTTTCAAAATATGTCCAGAAAAGTACCACTTCTCTTAATTTACCTCAACTGCTACCAGAACAGCCTAAGTCACTCTCACCTCTTACCTGCAAGTGACAAGAGTCTCTTAACTAATCTCTCTCCTGCCACTCTCCCTCCCCTCAGTCTATTCTCCATGCCAGACCCATTTTCTTTAAATAAAAATCAGATCACATCGCTCCCTTGATCAAAACCATCCAATATTTTCCCATCATACTTGGGAAAAAAATCTAAAACTTTACACAATCTAGCCTCTGCCAACTTTGCTCACTATAGACTAACCGCTTACCTGTTCTTGCAACAAACCAACCTCACTCCCACCTCAGGGCTTTTATACTGCTAATTGTGTCCTCTAGAATGTTCTTCCCACAGATACCCACACAGCTTGCTTCCTTCTCTCTTTCAAGGCTCTGTTCCAATATTTTCTTCTCAGTGAGGTCTTCCATGGTCACCCTATCTAAAATAACTCATCATGGGACTTCTGGGTGGCTCAGTCAGGTAAATCCAACTCTTGATTTCAGCTCAGGTCATGATCCCACAGTCATGAGATTGAACCCCGCATCACACTCCACACCGACTGTGGAGCCTGCTCAAGATTCTCTCTCTCTCCCTCTGCCCCGCACCTCTACACACACACACACACACACACACACACACACACTCTCTCTCTCTCTCTCTCTCTCTCTCTCTCTGTCTTAGCACTATCATTATTCTACCCACAGGAAAAATATACCTATATATTTATTCTATAGAATGTGGGTGGCAGCATGGGAGAAAGGAAAGGAAATCTATCTGTCTGGCTCTGTCACAATCCAACCTTATGCAAGTCAATTTCCCTTTCCGGATCTGTTTCCTCACTACCGAAATAGGGATAACAAAAAATAGCATAAATCACATAAATTTGCTTTGAGGATTAAATGAGATAAAGCATAGAGAGGATTTAGCTGGCAATACACATTCAACAAGTGCATCTGTTTTAATACTATTACCCAATAATTTTTTGCCAACTTAATTCTAAGGCAGCAACTATATAGTCAAAGTCCTCTTTTCTCTAAGCTAAATATCTTCTATTCCTAACTAGTTTTCATATGACTGCTTTAAAACCCCTCTAGGGGCCATCTCGCCTAGATCTTCTTCATTAGAGTAAACAGGGACTCAAGTTAAACAGAATATTCCAGATGTGAGCTAATGAAAAGTCCATGAAGACTTGATATGGACACTGTATTTCAATTAATGCAACATTAGATCATCTTAGCTCCTTTTTGAAAGCTGTTGAGTCCATTTATTGCTTACACTGAGTTTTTCAGATGTTTAAATGTCCCCAGAAACTGTTTAAAGCCAGTCCTATTCCAAGGTTCATATCTGACTCTGTCACTAGAAACAAAGAATCTGTGAGATCGAATAATCGGTGCTACTGTGGAAAACTCATTTTACCTCTAGGGCATCAGTGTGCTTCTTACAGAATCAGAATTTAAGGATTGGAGGCTTGAAAATAGAGAGGGATGCCAACCAAGGAAAAACCATTGTCCAATCTCTTCACACAGAGGGAAAAGAAGTAAAGGGAACCACGTGGTCATAGAATTATAGAGACACTCCTCAAAGGCAAACCTGCAGGCTTGACTCAGAACCTCCAACATGGGAAGACACAGAGATGAGTATGCTGAACATACTTCAGATCGCTCTAGGAAATGAAAGCCTCCATTGTGCAAGTGCTAAAAGACTCTGAGAAATGCCCAGCCCGCTCTACAGTCAGGTGCATCACGAAGGAAATTTTATTGGAAGGGGTATGGATACTGTTAGGCAGTTTCAAGGAGAGAAAGAAATGTCACAGGGAATTCTTCCATAAGACGGAGAAATAGATTAGAAAGGCCTTTGCCATTGAACATGTCTGGACTCTGAAAACATACTAGCTCAATTTTTCCAAGCTGCGGTTTGCTTCCCAGTAAAATAGAATTATAATAGTAGCATGCGATTGTGAATATTATAAAAATATGTATGCTAAGTTTTTTGCATTAAATGTCTTCCATGTTTTAGATACTCAAATGTTATTTTCCTTCCCTACCACCTGCGTAGGCATACAGAAGGGTGAGATTCTCACTTATTCCTACAATACCAACAAAATATTTAGAAATTATTAATTTCTCAATGAATAATGAGACTCCTTTGCTTGCTGTATCTGTTAATATACTCTAGTAGGATACAGGTCCCCAAAGTAAGAATCTGGCTTCTCATGTTAAGACAGTACTTCTAGTCCTAAAGGAGCAACCATAGGAATGAGGCTATTATTATTATTACAGTGTCCACTCTCCTCAACAGATAAACATGTTGACTCTTGGATTCTCTTCCAAGGTAAAATGTCCCACTTTTAAAATAAAGTTTACTTCAAGGGTCAGCTGTTATCCTGATAAGCATAACATATTAATTCTCCTAAAATCTCTGATAAGTTCTCTTAATAAAACAGCATGTAAAAAAATCAAGTTATGGGTGGGGTAGGTGTTTAATGGTAAGCGGTTATTTTGATTGGCAGAGACATCAGGGTGAAATCACCAAAGCTTGGAAAGCTGCCTTGGAACATGCCTGGCCCCAGTGTGAATGCAGAAGTTACAAGGCAGCTATGCGGGGTGTGACGGTAAAGCCATCATTTGCAGTGACTTCTTAAACAAAGCAGTCTCAGTAAAGCAGCCCTGTGAATTCAAGCCAGAACTGAAGGACAGGGGGAGGGTCAGAGAACATCTCTCTCAGGCAGAAGACTACTCTTATCCGTACCTGCCCTCAGTGTATGCTCTGTGCCTCTTTGCACTGATTTTATGCATGTAATTATCCCAACAACATTTAAAACTTAACTATCGCTCCAAACCAGGAATTCTAAACACTGCTTTGGAGAGGGCTCATTTAATTTACCCACTATGTTCCTACTCCCTGTTGAACATTTAGTAGACTAGAGAAAATAGACTTAGCAGCATGAATAGCCTACAGAAAAGTCCCAGTTAAAGACGATCAGATCCATCGGTCAACTCAGTTAATAAACCGGAGTTAATTTACCATATGATGCCTTTACATGGCTTTCATTAGCAAATGCTTTGTCTAAAATTAAATACTCAGATATTTTATATTAAAAACATAGTATCATTGGGAGAGAACATATCCAAGGTTAGTATTATCTTTGGAAAGGTGATTAAAGATCTATCATTTTAAAAAATTCCTCCAAAGACCTACCTATTATTCAGCTATTATCCAACCAGGTTGTATTTTATCCAGTATTTATTAATTTAACCATTCACTCATTTAACAAATATTTACTGAGTATCTACTCTAAGTCAGGTTGGTGGTATATGTCGGGTTGGGGATAATATTGTAAACTAGATCCCAATTCACTAAGCTTGTGTAGTTTAAGTTCTTCATTCTCTTTCTAACATTTTAAAGGCAAAAAGTATCTCAAATAATTTGTGTTAGCTCACACAGTAAAAGAATTCTTCAATATCAGAAAGCATCTTGTCCAAGAGGAATTCAGAATATAACGCTATTTCTCACTGAAATACTAGAGTGGCTTCTGGGCTTAGAAAATATGCTGTAAATTATTAAAATGATCAAGAGAATTATAAAATAAAAACATACACACCATTTCAGCAATAAATTTAAAAATCTACAGGAAATACATGGTTTCTTAGCAAAAACTAAACTAGATGATTTAACAGCTAAATTCTAACAGACCTTTAAAGAATTTAAAATTTCCAAAATTATTTAATGGGTTTCAGCTGAAGATGCTGCTGCTTAACATATATAGTTATATTTAGGCACTGTACTAAGTTCTTCACATGAATTCATTGAATCCGCCAAACAACCCAATAAGGGTGATGCTATTATCATTTTACAGATTAGGGTCATAGAAAAAGATGAAAAACTTGCCAATTCAAAGATCTGAGGAAAAATGGTTACCTACCCTGCCCCACTCCCCCACCCAACGCCCAAAAAACAACTACATGTTACAAATGCTACTCACCAACCTGATTTATAGTACTGAGCAAAAGAATACCCTATAGCTAATTAATAATGCAATATCCGGAAATCTACATTCTTTATTACAGTTATAAATTAAAGGAAGAAAAACATGTTAATAATAAATGCCTTTGGAAAGGCATTGCCAAAAATTCAGTATCCATTCCTAATAAAAAACATAAAATAAACAAGAGGAATTATTTAAAATATCTTCCAAAATTAACAAAACATTCTGAACAGCAAAATATTGGACATTTTCAATTAAACCAAGAACTGGACTAGCATGTTCACTATTTCCATTACTTTTTGGCATTATTTTACAAGTTCTAGAAGTTTTAGGAAATGCAGTTAGAGTAGAAAATCACTGTAAACACTGGAGAAGAACAAATAAACCTACATTTTATTGATGATAATGAGTATATGCCAAGAAAATCTAAGAAAGCTTTCCTTAAAAACCAATAATAACAAGAAAAATAACTTGATACAGACATAGAAGATTTTCTTAAAATTACAGCTTTTCCCTATGAAGCAATGGAAATGGAAAATATGCTTTATACAATAGTGTAAAAACGATACCGTACTTAAAAACAAACTTAGTGGAAAAGCACATGATCATATAAAGAAAAGTATAAAATCTTATTAAAGGAATAAAATAAAATTTGAACAAATATATAAGACATACCATGTCTGGATGGGAATACTAATATCATAAAAATGACAGTTCTGTCAAAACATATGAAGCCAATGGATACAAAAATTCTCATTCAAATTCTAATAAAGTTTTCTCTAAGAATAGGACAAAATAACCTTAAAGTTCGTATGGAAGAATAAAGTTCTGAGAACAGCCAAAAACAGTTATGAAAAAAAGAGTAGCTAGAAGGGGATTTGCCTTGATAGCACAACATATCAAAAACCCACCCTGATGAAATCAACTTGAAATTGGCAAGGGAATAGACAAAAAGATCACAACCAAAAAGAGAATCCAGAAATGGGCCCAGCAGATATGAGCTTTGAGTATATGACAAAAGTAGTATTTAAATTCGGTGGGAAAAAATAGGTACCAGCACAACTGGATATTCACCTGTGAAGAAAATTAATCTACCTCACAATATATGGGATATCTACATATATATATAAGAATAATTCCAAGGCGTATTGAAGACTTCATTTAAAAAGTAAAATAATATAAGCCTCAAGAAAAATTATAAAATGTATGCAGAACCAAAGTGTAAGAGAGACTTCTTAAGCCAAGACAGAGTACTCAGGAGCTATACAAGAAAAAGTAGAATTATACAATATAACAAACAGAAACTTTTGTATAAGGCATACCAACTCAAGATATAATTGATAAGTTTGGAAACAATAGCAAGGACTCTTAAAACTTTATGAAAAAAATGTAAGCAACTCAATAAAAACAGATTAAGTATATGAATACGCAAATTCACAGAAGAATACACTAAATGGCTAACAAACTCAAGAAAAGATGTTCACTGTCACTTGTAGCTCAGATGAAGCACTTACACTGAGGCTAACGAGATTTAATAAAAAACACCAAAAAATGATTTCCCATTGCCAGCAGGGATTCAGGATAAGGAAAAACGCCACATATTATTTGCACTCTTCGAGAAAACAATCTGACGTCTCTTAATATTAAAAACTATACACACCCTCTGACAGAAGTTCCACTCCTGGAAATTTAATTCACACAAATGAATACATCATAAATATAAAGATATAGATACACAGATATATAGATAAATTTACGGCAGTGTTGTGCATAGTGGCAAAACATACAAACAAAAAACCAGAGCCATAGTAAATATTAACACCTATCAACAGGATACTAGTTGAAAAATATGGTACACCTCTATCATGGACTATTATGAAACCATTAAAAGAGTGAACTGAAGAGATTTGTACATGGAATACTGAACAAGAAAAATAAGATATAGAGTCATGTATATAATATCCACTATAATTTTGTCAAACAGCAATTAAAACTCTTATCACACATACATACGTATGTATATGTGTATACAGTGATATCTATGACATATATATAAAAGACCATGGGAAAAAAATACAGACACACATCAAATTGTTAACATGGGTGAGCTGGTGACCATGGGTCACGTGGACATGTGTTCCATGTCTGGGTGGCATCTTAGCTCAGGCTGCTATAATAAAATACTATGGACTGGATGGGTTATAAACAGAAATTTATTTCTCACAGTTCTAGAGGCCAGGAAGTCCAAGATCAAGGCACCTGCTTGGCTGGTGTCTGGTGAGAGACTGCTTCTTGGTTCACAGACAGTCATCTTTTCACCATAATCTCAGATGGCGGAAGGGACAGGTATCTCCCCAGGGCCTCTTTTATAAGGGCACTATCCCCATCTTGAGGGTAGACCCCACAAGCCGCATCTCCAAATACCATCACACTAGGGATTAGGTTTTAACATATGGATGAGGGGTGGGTGGAGATGACAAACATTCAGGCTACAGCTTGTGTTTTTCTGGCAGGGTAGTGGGGGAGAAAGGCTTCAGGAAGGAGACAAGCCAAAATGTAAACCGAAGGAGAAAGAAGTGGCACCTAAAATTATTTTGTTAAAATTCTACTTTTGCAAACACATATATGTATGTTTAAGTGTATTTATGTATATGTATACATATTTATGTGTGTGGGGAGAGAAAGATGAATAAATAAAATGTGCTATTACATATAAATACTGTTTTTGTTTAACCAAAGCTGACATCAAATACCAAAACTTTTCATTTAAAATTTTGCTTGAACACCTTTCTAAAACTTATCATGTGTCCCTGCGTTCTGACACAGGCTCTAATAATCACAACTTTGCATTTTACTGATGGTTTGGTATCAACGTGGCATAATGGAGAAAAGCACATGTCCAGACCTTCTTCAAACCTGCTTTGACATTTATTTGTACTGTGGTGCTAAGCTAGTCATTTCACCTTTCTGTGCTTCAATATCATCATCCATTAGAGACAGCATTAGCTAAGACCAACATGCTTTACTAAGTACTTCTCATTATTAACTTCAGTTATGAACTGCAATATGGAGATGTGTTTGGGTATAGGACTGACACACATACAAGATGTAATCTAACTATGCTTTTTTACTTAGTCTCTCTTTACAGTTGGACTATTTCTCCCTACCCTTCTTTGAGTAGTGACAGTGCCGTTTATGAATCCAAACACAGTGACTTTAAAGGTAGGACAGTAGCTAATATGACTTACCACCCAATTATGTCCCTGAATCAAAGACTAAATCAGAAAGAGAGCAAATTACCAGCAAGCTTTCACTGCTCTTTGCTGTCAGTGTGTCTATGTTAACAGGAATCCTCTTGATTCCCCTTCTAATTTATTAAAAATGACACACTGATACTGAGTAAGAGCCTAGTCTCTGCTACAAATGGCAAAATATAGGAGTTTTAGAACATAAATTCTATGATAATCTTTTGCCTACGGCTGGGTTCTTAGCCATATTCCTTATACTTGCAATTACCAAAGAGAGATCATTAGGCAGAAAGAGGGAAAGACCCTCCCTCAACCAAAGCTGGTTATCATATCCCAAATTTAAAGATTATAGACAGGGTAATGCCCTTATACATCTCATCCCATCTGTTTTCTAAACATTACCCGAAGAATAATGCATTTGATGTAAGCATTTCCTTTTTAAAATTGAAATTCTATAGGAGAGGGGCGCCTGGGTGGCGCAGTCGGTTAAGCGTCCGACTTCAGCCAGGTCACGATCTCGCGGTCCGTGAGTTCGAGCCCCGTGTCAGGCTCTGGGCTGATGGCTCAGAGCCTGGAGCCTGTTTCCGATTCTGTGTCTCCCTCTCTCTCTGCCCCTTCCCCGTTCATGCTCTGTCTCTCTCTGTCCCAAAAATAAATAAAAACGTTGAAAAAAAATTTTTTTTTAAAAATAGAAAAGAAATTCTATAGGAGAAAGTATTTTCTATCAAAGCAGGGAAAGGGAGGGGAGTAACAATTTACCTCCAGACAGCCAGAAAAAGGTCTTCCAGAAAAATCCATACAAGGAGAGTAAGATTAAAAGTCCCAAAATCCTGAAATCTCACCAGATGTTTTGTGGAGGGCAGTGGCAGAAAGAAAAGAGGCAGCTGAAGGTTCACAGATCTGATTACATTTTCAACACTTTTTAGATAATGGCCTAGAATTTTTTTACAGCTCTCATTTTGCCGGATGCAAGCCAAAACCAATCACTAAAACAATAAAAACCCCTGTAACCTGAAAAATAGTTCAATTTGATCAAAAGAGCTTTTTTTGTCTGCTTAAGAGATACATTGTGATAGGGCTTATGCAGAGACCAATAAAACAAAAGATCCTGCCTAAAGGATCCCTCAGTTTGGGGGTGCTAACAGGAGAGAGAATCAGACAATGAATAATTATAACACAGTAAGTACTCAATAAATGCTAGCTATTAATTGCACAGGCAGTGGTAGGAGGACTTGAAAGAAGGACACTAGTCCCTACAGAGTGTTCAAAACAATGTCCTTTGAGGGGCGCCTGGCTGGCTCAGTCAGTGGAATATGTGAGTCTTGATCTGGAGGCTGTGAGTTCAAGCCCCACGTTGGGTAGAGATTACTTAAAAAAAAAAAAAAAAAAAAAGGAACAACATCCTCTGAATACCACATTAAGAAGTATGAACTTCTGGGGCACCTGGGTGGCTTAGTCAATTAAGCGTCCGACTCTTGATTTTAGCTCAGGTCATGATCGCACAGTTGTGAGATCACACCCCACATTGGATTCCACTGGGCACTGCACTCAGCGTGGAGCTTGCTTGGGATTCTCTCTCCTTCTCTCTCTCTGCCCCTTCTCCCCCTCAAAATAAATAAAGACACTTTAAAAAGAAGAGGAAGAAGAAGAACAACAACAACAACAACAACTGTGGACTATATCCTGTATGTGATGGCTCAAAGATTTCTAGGCCCAATGAGTAGCAAAACCGATATTTTCTTTTAAAGGATACTCTGGCAGCAATGTGGCACATAAATTGTACCAAATCAATATAAAAGATTAGAAAGGAGTAAAATATACTGATTAAGAATATGGGCTCAGGAACTAGAGTTTCTGGATTTGAATACAGGCTAACAGGAACTACTTGTGTGACCTTGGACAAGCTACTAAACTACTCTGTGCCTCAATTTCCTCATCTGTTAAACAGGTATAGAAACAGATCTCAACACAGAGAGCTGCTGTAAAATTAAGAGAGTTAATTAATGCTAAGCACTGAGAAAAGTTCCTGGCAGAAAGTAACTGTTCAATAAATAATAGCAGCCAATCACATGCAGGAAAAACTGGTAGTAGGGAGACTAGCTGGGAGGTCAGGAAACAGTCCCAGAAAATAGAGATGGGAATAAAGAGGGGTATGTTCCTTGGATGCCTGAGATGATGATATATAGGACATCAGACATCCAGGGAAAAGAAAAGGAAGAGAAGTATTACACCAATGAGTGTAGCTCTGGACACGTTAGGGCTGAGATTCCTACAGAACATGAAAGTATAAATGTCTAAGGGTCACTAGAAAATACAGACCAGAAATCCAAAAGAGGGGAAGGAACTAGAGGTACAGATTTGAGAGTTACTAACATGAGGGTGTGCTGGGTACAGCTGTAGTCATGGAAGAGAGCACTCAGGGAGAAAGAATAAAGCAGAAGAGCCATAGGATCCACAGGACCTAAGTCTCCAGGGTCACAACAGCATCCATGGGAACTCCAACATAACCACGAATTGTCAGTAAGACCGAAAGAGAGAACAAAATATAGCCATATGAAATAATCCCTTCCTTTAAGAAGTTTTCAATGTTGCTGGGGAGAAAAGACATAAACCCGTTAAATAATTTTATTGTGATTGTTCAGGATTTATAAAAGGAACTCTAAAAGCAGAGGTTGGGTGGTAGACATTAGAATGGCAAGAAAAGAAAGAGAAATTATGTTGAAGATTGAAAAAGTTAATGCTAATATAAAAACAGAGCACTGGCACTGAGAAGAAAGCGAATTCCAAGATGGGGGAAGGAAAGGGGAAAATTAAAACTATTCTGTATTGAATGTCTACTCTATGTCAGTACTGTCTTAGGACCTTTTACGTCTTTTACCTTATTTAATTCTCATGATATCCCTATGAGAAAAATATTGCCATTTTACACCAGTGGTTTGAGGCATGCCGAAGTAATCTGCCCAAAGGTTTGCATCCAGTTATGGGCCTACGACACTATTAGGACTGGAACGAAGGTGGAGGGCCCATGAGCCTTCACCATACTTCCACTTCTTAAACTGGCAAAAGCAGGTCATGTCAAGAAGAGGGAGGGCCAATAAAAACTACTAGAAGAACACCAAGATTATCTCACTACAGTAGAGCTACCTTTTTTGAGGAAGCATGAAAGGAACCAAAAAAAAAAATGAGTTTTTAAAAATCAAAAGTAATCTTTCAGTCTCAGAGAACACACCGGATTACAGCTGTCTCCCACTTCCAGCCTCATCCCGCTGATCCCACATTGTCCCCACAGCTAGAGATCTCAATTGCACACCAACCACATCACTCCTCCTTCTAACCTTTCAATAACTCCGTATCACCAACAGGATTTGAAAAATCAACAGAACGAAGAGAAGAAAGTTATCCAACAAGCCTAGGAACTCTTTAACCTAGAAGGAATAATAGAGGAAAAAAAGTTAACTTCTAAAAATAAATGCTCACTTGTACTTTATAATCCAACTTGTCTCAGTTCAAAACCATAAAATAAATGAAATTTCAAGTGCCAGTCATAGAGCAATATTGACACCTTGTGGTGAACATCCTAATTTAAGGTATCGAATGTAACGAGTAAAGTGGCTCCTAAGTAAGTGGAACACTTAATCCAGGCATTTCCAAGGGTTAGAGAAGCACAAATTTAATTACCATCACACACACTGCACGTAAATTTGGAAAGAGCTGCTATTACTTTGGTAACACTGAAATTAGCCTACGTTTTTAAGTACGGGAGGAAAACTCTGAATAAAACCTCAGGTCACTGTCTTTCTACGAAATGTCACAACACATCTGACGTGGGGTTCTAATGCTCTGGTCGTAGGTGCTGCAAAATCCTTGCCTTAGTCAAGATTTCCTATTTTTCCGAGGCATTCACATTTAAAAACTGGAAGGAATATAGGCATCCTAGTGGCAGAACAACATAATGAAAATCATTAACTAGAATATACTCTCAAAAAACAATCAAGAGATCTGGGTTTAGTCCTGACACCAAATGACACTGAGAATTTTGTGAAGTTAAGTGACATTAAAGAATTCAGACTCTGTGTTTTCACATAAAATTACCGATCAAGAAGTAACAATTTCATACACCAAAAAAAGGCATCAGGGAAAAAAAACATATTACTTTTAAAAATTACTCCATCACCAATGTTGACTGAGTAAAAGAAGGGAAACTGAACAAAGCTAATCAGCACAAAATTAAATTTCCCAGAAAGCACTCTACACAAATCATGGCAAGAACTATGAGAAAAAAAGAAGTTTTAATTTAGCAGATAAATGATGTTTACTCTTACTAATGTCTAAGAGAATTATCAGAAAAAGTTCCATCTTACTCCTTAATGTTGACAAGTACAATGTAAAGTTTCTAGTTCCAGAGTAACTCTCTGGGCTCAGGTAATTTGGTTGATACATAGGCGCTTGACCTGATTCAAAAGAATACATCTATGTTACCAGCTATAAATGATTTACACAGTGGTAATGAGAAGGCCACTGCTAAGAAGGCATTTCAAACTGCTGGCACCCCTGAGGAATCTGGAAAGGATCTTAGAAATGAAACCCCTAAGACATATTATCATTGCAAGAATCAATGTTAAATAAATGAGCAACTAACTACCAAATGCATCTGATGATTTTGAATTCATGGAGGGCTCTGTGATTTTCAAAAAATTTTCCCTGTCATTATGCTATGTGCACCTTATAACAACCTTAACAACCACCAATCTAGAAAGGTAAGACTCTGAAAAGGATCTGCAAAACTTGCTTGCCAGAAAACCCTCACACCAACTTCCAGTCTAGCTCTTACTTGCTGCGTGCTCTCAGATTAATCATTTAACACCTCTTGGCCTCAGCTTCTACACTGAAGACAAGGGCTGATCCCTGATGTCTGAACACAAAAAGCTTCTAAGACAGTAAGAGAATAACTGTGGGAATGCGTATAAATTACACAAATTTATAACATTGCTGCTTCCCACCTTTTAGAAGAATCCGAGAAGTTAAATGAATTCAGATAAACCAGGGATAACTAAAGTCAGGGTCAAATTAACCAAAGCATTCTCTGTTAAACCATGCTGCTTCCCAAGATCCTACAGTATTTCTTCAGTTCTTATTTTCCTATCCCATTAGAGAGCGTTCAATACTGCCTGAATCTCTATTCTCTTAGTTTCTATGATGCCGCCTTGCCCAAATCCTCCTCTTTTCACAGACTTCATATTTCTTTTTCTTTTAATTCTCTGGATTTCTCTAATAAGATCACACCATCTCACACTTGGAAAGTATCTTTAAAATAGTAATATCCATACCCTCATTTCACTGAGAAAGGCAGGTCAAGAAATATCAGTGGCTTACCCAAATTTCAAACTATTTCTGTACATTCTTCTTTTTAATACTTAAAACTCAATGTACTCCCAAACCGAATAGGCTCAAAACTATGAGTTATATATTTTGACACCTCCTGCTTTCCATCCAGTTACCAATCCTGTCCATTTTCTTACATATCCTAAGAAGTCAAAGGGGAAGTACTTTCCAGATAAGAATCAAAAGTCATCAAATGCCTGTGGTCACTATAGTTGAAATCATGGTCTCTTAAGAGCAATTTACACAGGCATGTGACCAAACTTTATCATCATGTATAATAAGATGCAAGATTTGCAAAGGAAAGGCCCATTCCATAATGTTTATAAAATAAACAATCATCCAATTGGACAAGAGTCCAACCATCCTTCTGGACTCTTCCTCTAGTAGATATATTGAGGATGTCTAATGGTCTGAAATTTATGATGTGTTATATAAACATTAGAAAATTGCTGCCAAAATCAAATTTCAATGAACCATCTGTCTAAGTAGGGTGAACATAGGCTGAATGTCACTGTTACCTTTATTTTGAACTGCATTTATTTTGGTTGCCTGCCTCCTGGGAAAATGTCCTTGATGATCTACCACTTTGAAAATTAAAAACAAATTTAGAAAATTTTCAAAATTAAGCCCAGACATTATGAAAATATAGAGTTAAGGCATTTAGTTAAGCCTCTGAGCCTGAGATTCATGCAAAGCTCCTGTGCCTTGCCAAATATGATTCTTTGAAGATGAACAGCAGGTCAAAGCTCTAAGCCATGTCTGGGGCTATTGGAGGGCTTTTTTAGTAATGTTGTAGTTGTTAAGATTTTGATAAGTCTAAATTCTGTACCTCTGGTTGCTGCTCTTTATAGTACAGAAAACCGGAAAACAGCTCGTGTCCCTGTTTTGAGATCACTGGCTTCCAATCATTCTCTCCCACTGTCCAGAGAAAGGAAATGGCTTTCCAAAGGCTTTGAGAAACAGATAAACTTAAATCACTGTAGCTACAAAATTTATGAAGCTCTCACAAAAAAATGCTAAGCCTGAATAACAACTTCTAAAGCTCCCATACATTTCCTCACACAGAAATGTCACAAACTCAAAATGAGGAACATTCTTTAGAAAATGCAGGCAGTTTGAGAAGTTTCTTACCGCAGCAAAGAGAAGACGTCATAAGAATTGCGAACACAGTTCTGATCCACCTGAAGAAGAATATTCTTCTGAGCAATTGAATATCCCTGAAAGACATTAATCAACAAATTAATGAAAGTAAAACAATAAAATATGTGTAAAAATTAATCTTAATGTCTGTCTTCTAAAAATTATGATTTAGAAACACCTCAGTAAATTCAAATTGTTATTTCAAAAAGTACAATTCCCATACTTAAAAGGTAAGTGAATTTAAAATAAGTATCTTCTAGTATTTTCCCACAGAAGTCATATTTCACATTAGATTGTGGTGAACTTCCCAGGGAAGTCCCAGAAGTCTTTTTAACATATTATGTGACTGAAGAAGAGTATTAACAATAATATTTCAAGTAATGTGTAGCCATCATATATAATGTTTTTATGGAGGAAAAAGCCATTCCAAGTTCTAATTAGGAATACCAGAAACATTTCTACTTAGTGAAATAAAGGTGGTAGAAGAAAGGATGATTTCTAAAGAGAACACAGCAGAATTCCATAAGAAGAACAGAACAGGCACCTGTCACTTAAGAAATGCAAAGTAAATAGTAGTCAAGAAAAAGACTCTGCACCCAGACCACCTGGATTACAATTTAAGCCCTTAATACAGCAGCTCTGTAATCTTGGGCAAGGCACCTTAACTCTCTTAGTTTAACTTTGGTTTGTTTCTTCATTCATAGAAATTCTTCATTCACGGAAATGATAACATTATCTACCTCACCAACTCCTGTGGAAATTAAAAAAGTTAATATTTGTAAAGTGAAAAGTACGTAATAAGTACTATATAAATGTTTGCTACAATGCTAATATAAGCATTTTTTTAAAGTTACATTGCCAGAGACAGTAGAAGGTTATTAGAATATGAACAACTTTATGCTAACAAAATGAATCAGATACCCTCTAGAAAAAATCAACATGCCAAAATGGAAATGAAACATCTGAACAATCCTGTATCTATTTTTTAAGTGAATAAATAATTGAAAAGCTTCCCACAAAAAAAGAAATCTAGATACAAAAGGTTTCATTGATGAATTCTATCAAACATTTAAGAAATAACATCAATTTGGGGCTCCTGGGTGGCTCAGTCAGTTAAGCGTCTGACTCTTGGTTTTGGCTCAGATCATGATCTCAACAGTTCAAGAGTTAATGAGTTTGAGCCCTGTGTCAGGCTCCACAGGGAGTGTGGGGCCTGCATGGGATTTTCTCTCTCTCTCTCTCTCTCTCTCTCTCTCTCTCTTTCTCACTCACTCACATGTATGTGTTCTCTCTCAAAATAAATAAACTTAAAAGAAATAACACCAACTTAACAAAAAAAATTAAAATAAAATAAAATACAGGAAAAGAGAATAATTTCCAACTTACAAGACCAGCATTACTGATACTAAAACTTGACAAAAACACATACACACACAATTATAGACCAATATCCCTCATGAACACAGACACAGAAATCCTTAGCAGAATATTAGCAAATTAAACCAATAATATAAAGATAAAACAATAACATGTCATTATTGACTGAATTTATTCTAAGAATGCAATACTGGTTTAGCACTTAAAAATTAATCAATTAGAAAAATACATGATAGGGGCGCCTGGGTGGCTCAGTCGGTTAAGTATCTGACTTCAGCTCAGGTCAGGATTTCATGGTCATAAGTTCAAGTGCTGTGGTGGGCTCTGCGCTGACAGTTCAGAGCCTGGAGCCTGCTTCTGATTCTGTGTCTCCTTCTCTCTCTGCCCCTCCCCTGTTTGTGCTCGCTCTCTCTCTCTCTCTCTCTCAAAAAATGAATAAACGTTAAAAAAAAAAAGAAAAAGAAAAATACATGATACAATTGTAAACCTATCTTGATGGCAAACAATTATAAAGATGTAACTTGTCACAATAACATAAAAGTGGGGGTACAGAGCTATTTGGAAGAAAAGTTTTTGTGTAATATTAAAACTAAATTGGTATTAATTTGAACTATGTGGTCATAAATTAAAATCCTGATTGTAATCCCCAGGGCAACCACTAGAAAATAACTAAAAGATACATTGTCTGAGAAATGAGAAAGAAATAAAAATGTTATATGAGAAAACATCTAACACAAAAGAAGGTAGTAATGGAGGAATAGAGAAACAAGATATAGGAAAACAAATAGAAAATCAGAAGTCCTTCTGTCTCTATAATTAATTAAGTGTAAATGTATTAAATGCTCCAATTAAAAAGCAGAGATTGGCAGAATGGATTTGGTTTTAATGATCCACAATATGATATCTACAAGAGTTGCACTACATTTTTTTTCAAGTTTATTTATTTTTATTTTGAGTGAGAAAGTGTGAGCGGAGGAGGGGCAGAGAGAGGGGAGGGAGTGAGAATCCTAAGCAGGTTCTGCACTGTCAGGGCAGAGCCTGATGCGGGGCTTGAACCCAAGAACCATGAGAGCATGACTTGAGCCAAAACCAAGTGTCGGACGCTAGACTGATTGAGCCACCCAGGCGCCCCAACAGGAGTTGCACTTTAGAAACAAAAACACAAATAATAAAAAGGACAGAAACATATTACATGTAAGCAATAACCAAAAGAGAGCTGGAGTGTCTATACTAATATCAGACAAATAGACTTTAAGACAAAAAATGTTACAAGAGACAACAACATTGTATAACGAAAAAAGGGTCGGGAAGATGTAATTATAAACATATATGTACCTAACAATATATAATAAAATATATGAAGCAAAAACTGACAAAACTAAGGTGAGAAATAGCTGGAGATGTCAACATCCCACTTTCAACAACAGATAGCACAGCCATACAAAAGATAAACAAGGAAACAGAAGACATGAATAATACTATAAATCAACTAGACCTAACGGACATATACAGATTGTTCCACCTAACACAACCATATAGACATTCTTCTCAAGTGCATATGGAACATTCTCCAAGCTAGACCATATGTTCAGCCACAAAACAAGTCTCAGTAAATTATTAAAAACTGAAATCATACAAAGTATCTTATCTGACCACAACGGAATGAAACTAGAAATCAATAACAGAAGGAAATTTGGAAAATCCACAAACTGCAAAGTAAGCAACATACTCTTAAACAACCAGTGGGTCAAAGAACAAATCACAAGGAAAATTATTAAATACTTTGAGATGATTAAAAATGAAAATACAACATATCAAAATATACAGAATACAGTGAAAAAGTGCTGAGGGAAATTTACAGTGGTGAACATCTACATTTTTTTAAAAAAGTAATAAAGGGCTCAAATCGATAACCTAAACTTCCACCTTAAAAAACTAGAAAAAGAACAAACTAAGCCCAAAATAAGGGAAAAAATAATAAATATTAGACCTGAGATCCAAATAGAGAATACAAAAACAATAGAGAAAATCAACAAAAGTTAGTTCTTTGAAAAGATCAACAAAATTGACAAACCTCAAGCTTAGACTAAGAGAACAAAAGAAGACTCAAAAGCACACTAAAGTCAGGAATGAAAATGGGAACATTACAAAGCTTATAGAAATAAAAAGTATTACAGAAGATGTGAACAATTGTATGCCAATAAATCAGATAACCTAGATAAAATGGAAATTGCAGAAACACAAAAACTCCCCAAAATAGCTCAAGAAGAAATAGAAAATCTGAACAAACCTACAACAAGTTGTTAAGTTGTTGATTAGCTAAACTACTCCATGGAATTGCTACCTCAGCAACACATTTTGTTTGGTCATTTTGTTTGTTTGTGTGGTCAACACATTTTGTTTTGTTTGCAAGGACCTTAAGCAGACTCTAGACCTCTAAGGGAAGCACGTGTCCTAACAAGCAGGCCACAGAGACACAAGTAAATGTAAGTTTGCTTACATGAATTAATGACAGGACTTGTGATCAATGGTCTCTCCTGGTTCCCAGTGCCTGTATGCTTTAAGTGTCCCTTACCCATCAGGATAAAAATCTTGATGGAGTTCACAAAAACACTGCTCTTTTTGTTTGAATGGACAAATCTAGCCCCAGCCCAGGAACTCCAAAGCACTCCACCCACAAACCCTACCTAATAAAGGTACTTTAACCCAGGTTCTGCCTCTCTCTGTACTCTGCCTTGACCTCTTGATGTGGCCCCTGACGGCATGTCCTGTAATTCCTCTAGGACCTGTGAGTAAAAAACTTTTCTGTTTCAACATCTCTTGTGATCTGTTACCAAACCATGGCTCACCAACCAGCACCTTGTGCTCCACCTAATAAATGTTAATTTAATGAAGTCATAACACAAAGAAGTTATGATCAGGAATCATAGAACTCCCAGCAAAGAAAAGCCCAGGACCACATGATTTGACTGGCGAATTCTACCAATCATTTAAAGAAAAAATAACACTGGAGCAACCTGGGTGGCTCAGTCAATTGAGTGTCCAACTCTTGATGTCAGCTCAGGTCATGGTCCTGTAGTTCATGGGACTAAGCCCCGCATTGGGCTCTGTGCTGACAGCAGAGCCTACTTGTGATTCTCTTCCTGCCCCTCCCACTGCTCGTGTGTGCTCACACTCTCCCGCTTTTTCAAAAATAAATAAAACTGAAAAAAAAATTTTTTTAATAAAAAAGAACACCAACCCTTCTCAAAGTCTTCCAAAAAATGAAAGAGGAGGAAATACTTTTTACCTCATTCCATGAGGTCAGTACTATCCTGATACCAAAGCCAGATAATAACATCACAAGAAAATTATAGATTAATATCCCTGATGAATGAATATAGATGGAAAAATTTCAACAAACTACTAACAAAGTTAATCCACCCATGTATTAAAAAATTTAAACCATTTAGCCAACAATTCCACTTCTGGATATATACCCAAGAGAACTGAAAGCAAAGACTCAAAAAGGTATTTGTACATCCACGGTCAGAGAAGCATTATTCACAATAGTGAAGGAGTGGAAGCAACTCAAATGTCTATCAACAGATGAATGAATAAACAAAACATGGTACATTCATACAATGGAATATTATTTAGCCTTAAAAAGGAAAGAAATTTTGACTCATGCTATAATATAGATGACCCTTGGGTGATTTATGTTTCCAGTTAAATAAGCCAATGACTGTATGATTCCATTAATAGGTATTTACGGTAGTCAAATTCACAGAAACAGAAAGTAGATGGGTGCGTGCCAGGGGCTTGGAGGAGGGAGAGATGGGGAGTTACTGCTTACTGGGTAGTTTTTCCGTTTTACAAGATGAAAAGAGTTCTGGAGATTGATGGTTGCACAACAATGTGAACATTCTTCATGCCACTAAACTATACATTTAAAATGGTTAATATGGTAAATTTAGTATTATGTACATCCCACCACAATTTAAAAACAATTTAAATTATTTAAAAAATTTTAAAAATTTAAAAATTTAAATTTTAATTTAAAAATTTTAATTTAAAAAATTAAAAATTTTTTTCGAAAAGGACTATATACCAGGAACAAGTGAGATTTATCTAAGGTATGTAAGGATGGTTCAATAAATGAAAATCAATGTGATACACCAAGTTACAGGACTCACACTTCCCAATTTTAAGACATAGTACAAAGCAACCACCCTCACTACCAAAATAGTGTGGCACTGGCATAAAGGTAGACATAAAAAGACCAAAGGAACAGAACTGAGAATCCATAAATCACCTCAAACAGCTGTGGTCAACTGACTTTAGACAAAGGACAAAGGTGCCAAGACTCACTGGAAAAAGAATAGTCTTTTCAATAAATGGCGCTGAAACACCTGGATAGCCACGTGCAAAGAGGATGACTTGGACCCGTCGTTAACATCATATATAAAAATTAACTCAAAACAGATCAAAGACCTAATTGTAAGAGCTAAAACCATTAAACTATTAGAAGAAAACACAGGGTACATCTACATAACCTTAGATTTGACAATGGATTCTTACATATGACACCAAACGCATAACAGATAAATTGAGCTTCATCAAAATTAGCAACTTTGTGCATCAAAGGACACTATAAGAAAAGTAGAAAACAACAACCCACAAAATGGGAGAAAATATCTGCAAATCATATCTGATAAGGGTCTCACATCCAAGATACATAAAGAACTCTTAACAACTCAATAGAAAGACCCACAATCCAATTAAAAAATGGCTAAAGGACTTAGAGACATTTCTCCAAAAAAGGTACACAAATAGCCACCAAGAACATGAAAAGATGTTCAACGTTATTAGTCACTTGAGAAAGGGGAATCAAAACCACAATGAGATACTACTTCATACCCACTAACATAAGTGAAAACAAACCAACAGATAAACAAGCAAAGTCAAAAAAAAATTTTTTTTAAGTAATTTCTACTTCCAAAGGGGACACTGAACCCAAGATCAAGAGTCATGTGCTCTACCAACGGAGCCAGCCAGGCACCCCAAAATTTTTCAATTAAAAAAAAGAGGCCCCTTGGTGGCTGTCGGTTAAGCATCCGACTCTTGATTTCGGTTCAGGTTGTGATCTCATGGTTCATGAGCTCAAGTCCCACGTCTGGCTCTGCACTGATAGCTGATAGCACAGAGCCTGCTTGGGATTCTCTCTCCTTCTCTCTCCCTATCTACCTTTACTCTGCTTACATACGTGCATGTTCTCTGTCTCTCTCTCTCTCTCTCTCTCTCTCTCTCTCTCTCTCTCAAAACAAATAAATAAACTTAAGAAAGAAAAGAAGCATGGGCAAGGATGTGGAGAAATTAGAGCCCTCCTATATTGCCATATTGCCACTGGGAATGTAAAACGTTGGACATTGTAAAAAAGTTTAGCAGTTCCTCAAAAAGTCAAACACAGAATTACCCTATAACCTAGCCAGTCCACTCCTAGGTACATACCTAAAAGAAATGAAAACAGGTCCTCAAATACTTGTATACAAATGTTCATAGCAAAGTGTTCACAATAACCAAAAGGTAGAAACAACCAAAATATCCATCAGTGGATGAATAAACAAATGGGTGTGTGTGTGTGTGTGTGTGTGTATACATATATATATATATATATATATATATATATATATATATATATGGATATTTCTTAGCCATTGAAATGAGAGAAGTATTAACACATGCTACACATCGATGCCCCTCAAAAGCCATAAGGCTAAGTGAAAGCGGCCAGACACATTTTTTTCTCATAAAAAATCATCCACACCCACTAACCTACAACTAAAAGCAATTCACTATAGCAGGAAAAGAGCATTCATATGAAAGCAAGGATCCTGGGTTTTAATCCACACTGCTTATCTTGGAAGTGAGGAAAACAATTTAATTCCTCTAGTCCTCAGTTTCCTTAATTATAAAATGAAATGAAACTACTAGCAATAAAAACAATAATAAAAAATGACAGCAATACACCTAAGAGCAACATTTATGAGCATTTACAGTATGTCAGGCAGTACTGTTTTCCAAGCTAATATTAATAATTTAAATGTGAATATGTTAAGCATTAACATATTTTTCACACAACCCCGTGAAACAGGAACTATTATTATCCCCACTTTAAAGGTGAGGAAACTGAGACGCAAAGAGGATTAAGTAGAAGAGCCATGCAGTCTGGCTCCACAGCCCATTTCCCTAACGACCATGCTACACTTGATCTCTAAGACCTTTCCAGTTCTAAAATTCTGGGTCGATGTACATTTAAGGCAACTTAAGGACACTATTAAACCCTTCTGCTTCAGCCACCACTTAGCAATTAACATTCTTAAAATATGCTAAGAGCCTTGTTCTGAATGACATCTAACTTCACCAGATGTGCGATCCTCACAGACCTCTGATGAAGGATTATAATGGAAAGAAATGGCTCGTTTGTATCTGGTTATCTGTGTGAGATACTGCCAAGTGCCAAAGAGCCCAGAGGAGATTTACATGTCACTCAAAATTCTTCTGAAGCCAGGCCTAACAAAGCTTCTTCAAGGAAGGGAACAGGCACCAGTCTGGGTGAGGGCCTGCCTATTAAATTGTTCAAGAAAATGGATGATTAATGTCACATAGCCAGCGAGCAGGAGTAATTCCAGGCAGATGATCGGGTGTGTTTCTAGATCCGTGGTCAACAAACTTTGTCAACAGCCAGATAGTAAATATTTTAGGCGTTGCAAGCTCCATGTCATCTCTATGGCATATTCTTTGTTTTCTCCTTTGAATTCTTCACAAATGTAAAAACCTCTCTCAGCTCAGAGGCCATACAAAACCATGTGCCAGACTGTAGTTTGCTTACTTCTACAGTGGATCATTGGATAAGTTACCTTTTAAAGTATGTTACTGGGGGCGCCTGGGTGGCGCAGTCGGTTAAGCGTCCGACTTCAGCCAGGTCACGATCTCACGGTCCGTGAGTTCGAGCCCCGCGTCAGGCTCTGGGCTGATGGCTCGGAGCCTGGAGCCTGTTTCCGATTCTGTGTCTCCCTCTCTCTCTGCCCCTCCCCCGTTCATGCTCTGTCTCTCTCTGTCCCAAAAATAAATAAAAAACGTTGGAAAAAAAAAAATTTATAAAGTATGTTACTGTACCTTCTGACAGTTTTTAGTAGCTACTACAGTCCCAAGACTATCCTGAACTCTATTAGAATTTTGTTATACCGAAATAATCCAGTTGACAGGCTTATGAAGCAAACAGTATTATACACACACTTATTTATTTCGGTGTTTACTGCACACCTAATGCAGGGTGTCAGGCGATCACGACCATCCTTATAGAAGGAGATAAGCCAGTACACTATGACGTATATAACCCAGTTAAGGTTCTAAGCGAAGTAAAAACTGCAAAGGTGCCAGAGGAAAGGTTAAACAAGAAATAGCTACGGGAGCTCTGATGTAGTAAAGATTCCATCTAGTAGGAGCAGAAACATCAAAGGCTGCAGGGGTGGCAGTAATTGAGATAGATTAAGAAGTATTAAAAAGCTGAATGGCAGTGAAGGAAAGTCCCACACAGACTGAACACCTTTAGCCAAAGCATGACAGTGGGAAAACATAAGCTGCATTCCGAGAAAATTAAGTAGTGGTCCAATTTGTTCAGCTTTAATGATGTGGAAATTACTTGGAGCCCCGGAGAGGAAAATAGTGGGAAACAGGGCTAAATAAGTAGGTTGGGAGGGTCAGAGCAGAGAAAGCCTTGAATGCCATGCTAAAAAGTGAAGACAATCTCCAGGCGGTAAGGACTCAGGAAAGGTTTCTGACAGTGTAGCACAATGATCAGAGGTGCGTTTAAGGAAGGTTACTCTGGTAATGACAAATATGATGCGCTGGAGAAGGCAGAATGTCCAAACCCCAGTTACGAGGCCATTCTAAAAATCCACACATATGAGAGCTCAAACCATAAGAGAGAGAAGATAAAAGCACAGATAGAACTAAAAGTACTCTCCATACCACTGACTGGATCTGGGCTGATGGAGAGACGGAAAGCAGGTCAGAGGTTTAGAAACATCTAGCAGACAATGAGAAGTCACTCTATAAAGCCTTTAAGCAAAGGAATAAAAAATGAAAGCATGCCTTAGGAAGATTAATCAGGCAGTGGTGAATAAGGCAGAGTGGATATAAAGAGACCAGAGGTCAGAGGTCACCGGGGAACTACTACAGTAACCCAGCCTTATGGCAGTGCCAGTCTGAGCTTGGATCATGCATGGCAATGGAGCTGGAAAAGTAGCCACGGACAGGAGTCATTTCAAAGGACTCAAAAGAGTCTAGTGGCCAACGGAATAGAGTAGATAAAAAAAAACAAAAAACTGCCATACTTGAGGACTGCATAAATGGGAAAATAGTTAATAACGATGTGGAAAATTGGAAAGGAAAGCAAACCTGGAGAGAATAATGAAGAGTTCTGTTTTAAGTATGATAATTTGCAAATAGCAGGTATCCATGCAAAAATGGTCCAAAACTATTTAAACATAAGAGAACTAGAATTGTGAGTGACAAGCCATACAAATGACGACAAGCAACCAGTGTACCCCCTTAGAACATATAACGATCTGCCACTACAGAAGCCTCATTCATAACAAATATTTACTAGATTACTACTAAATCCCAGGCTAACCACTAAGGATAAATGAGTAATGAAGACAGACACTGCCCCTGCCCTTACGTGCTCTACAGTCTAGTAAGAAAGAGAGATGAGCAAATGGGCAATCAGAACACAACCAGGTAAGGGTCACTGATGAGGAAAATGAAATGCAAGGTGCTATAGGAGCATAAAGAGAGGTATCCAAACCAGACTTAGGGGTATAACACAGAAAACCTTTCTCTGGCGATGGGTTCTAAGCTATGGGTGGGGTGCTTAAAAATCAGGAACCATTTCACACGGCGAGAACTTTTAAGCCACTGATTACTCTAAAATGATTGAAATAAGAGAGGGACATGACCAGCATTTTAAAAAGATAAATCTGGCTGTAATCCAAGTAGCAGGACAGTAGTTATTTAGCAGACACCATCAGTAGTGATTCAAAAAAGAGAGAGGGGGCCAGGATGACTCCCCTGTTCTGACTTGAGACAGTACATGGAGAGTGGTACCACTCACCAAACCAAGGAACACAACAGAAGTTTCTCAAGATGGGGAGAGGAACTGAGTCAGTTTGGGACTCGTAGAGTATATGTGTCTCTGACACATCCAAGCCATTTGACACAAGGCTAGATATATGGAAACACAGACTGGAGATGTGGGCTTGAGAGGATCTGAATCCAAATACGACATGTTCATAAGATGACAAAAGGCCCAAGTGGAAGCCTGAGGACGATAACTTAAAGGCCTCCACCAAAAGCCTTCCCCAGCAGAACCAACAGCATTCTATATGTTATTCTTAAAACTGTGAGCTTTGCACATAGTCCTTTTTCTGCTTAGTTAGAATAAGAAATTATGATTGGCAAGGGGGGAAAAAGCAATGGCTCATTCTGCTACTTGAGCGTATTTTCAGATGCAATGGGTATTTGCAAAATATAGTATTTATTTGTACAACCTCTCTTAAAATAGCTACCTGATGAATCAACAGACAGCCTGTGTTCCTATGTGTTTATGTTCATTTGGACATTAATACGCTTTTAATTGTCAGCCAAGCTTAAACTGACAAAAATTGTGCAAGTATCTCTGTCAAGCACCTTCAAGCCTCGGGTACCTTCTACCTCTGGGCTCTGACGAAGCCCAGAAGCTGAGCTTTTAAGAAGGAAAGGCAATGGGGCGCCAGGGCGGCTCAGTCAGTTGAGCTTGAGCGTCCGACTTTGGCTCAGGTCATGATCTCGCGGTTTGTGAGTTCGAGCCCCACGTCGGGCTCTGTGCTGACAGCTCAGAGCCTGGAGCCTGCTCCGGATTCTGTGTCTCCCTCTCTCTCTACCCCTCCTCCACTCATGCTCTGTCTCTCTCTGTCTCAAAAATAAACATTTTTAAAAAATAAAAAAAAAAATTTTAAAAAAAGGAAAGGCAAGACCTCTTCTGAGACACTAAACCAGAACTGAATATACATACTCCCCCGGATCTGGTCTAAGGTTTGAGGCCACAGAGGATGTGGTCCCTCAAAATACGAGAAGTAATGAGAAATAAGAAGAGTACTGTTAAGCAAAGGTATACAGATCCTGAAACTAAAATCAATCCCTTCACATCAATAGGGTAAAGAGATTCTTGTTCTTATTTTAGTGGCTTAAACAACCCTCAAAAAAGCATTACAGTCATAGTCCACACTCCACATATGAAGTGGACTAAATGCTATTAATGCTACTTCATGACAAGAGGACTGAAAGTGCCCTGCTAATGTAACCCAGGAGTATATTTCAGACTAGAGATAGGAACCATATGATCCTAGGAGACTTTGTACACTCACAGAAAAATATTTACCAAGCAAAGTCTACACTAGTCCTGAGACTAAAGAAGTGAGTAAAACACAACTTCAGTCAAAAGGAGCTTATGCCCGAAGAGGAGAAAAGATGCACACACAAATTACCATAACTGTTACGGGACTAGAGAAGGCAGCAGTGGAATCCTGTTAAAGAGCATTAGCTGAGAGGGAGAGGGGGAAAAAAAGGATTCCCAGCTTTATAGAACAATTTAAACTGAAACTGACGATCAGAGGGGGGGAATAAAAGGTCAAGAATGCCCTCACTACAAATCCAAGAGAGAAGAGTAAAAACAAGTTTTCAAAATTTTAAACAAAACCAAATTTTAAACTCTCTGAATCCCCCCAGCGAGGACAAGTCTGGAGTTCTGTTTCTGTTTACTTTTCAAGAATCTAAAACATCTATACAAAGAACCATGCCTGGCTTTGAATTTTCCAGTATTAAAATACTGAAAAGCTCAAAAATTGTGCTAAGAAGACAAGATCCTCCAAATTCGTAACAGGAAATATGGCATTTTCCCAGATTATTTTCTGGCTTCGGTGAAGAGAGAGAATGGGGACCACACTGCAGCATCAGGATTTATAAATATGAATTACAGGATAAGATGATTTTCCAAACATCTGTCAAAAGTTCATTTGATCCACGGGAAAAGGGGGAAAAAAAGACTCAAGAGAAGCCAAATATAGTGACTAATATGTGGACCTTTTATAGACTTCAGCGGGTTGATGGCCCCATGGGCATCACATGCCCACTCAACAATAATAAACATACAAAGCCTACACAATAATGCACTTCATACCATCCAGAGCACTTTCCCATGTACCCGCTCATTTGACTCTCACAATGCACATAGTGGATACCTCTGGTTAAATGTAAAGACAGAGAGCCCTGGTATTTTAACATGCTATACATAGTGGGAAGATGTAGAGACGCCAGGTAGCCTCGTGGTTAAAAGAAAACCACTGTTCTGCCACTTCCTACTTATATAGTCTTGGGTTAGTAGTTTCATGTTTTCTTCTAGGGTACTTTACGTATAAAATGAGAGTAATAACTACCTCATGGAGTTATTACCCAAGATTAAATAAAAACAAGTATGATAGCTAGTATAGTGTCTGACATATAATAGGTACTCCTTAAATGAAAACTAGCAATGGTAGTTTTCAAAAGCTCTATAAATACCTGGTGCAACGCTGTTACTAGGAGAGCACTTTTCCCCTGCATTTAAACTGCGCTCAGATACCTAGATGTTTTATAACAAAGCAGGCAGCTGTTGGAAACAGCCCCTGAAGGTTTATTCGCTCTTTGTTTCTTGTATGTTGTAATGGGGGGGGGGGGGGGGTGGAGCACAAGGAAAGTTGACTAAAATATGTGTAGACATAAGCTATTTTTATAATTTTCCAACTTTTGCTTGATGATGTATTGAAAGACCTGGACAAAATTATACCATATCCCTTTTCCTGTTGTTAAAACATAGGCTATTTGGGACACTTAATCCCTACTTCTGAACATTCTGCTTATGTATTGTGTGGGACGTGCTTTGGAAACAAGTTAGTGTCCATTAATTTGACTAGCAAGAGGAAATAGCCACGTTTTTACTTTCTCAGTTCTATGAAGTGAACTAAATGGAGGTCTCTTAACTGGGATTAGAATTCAGGTTTTCTACTTTTCAAAACTATCATGTCTTGAAAAATATAAAATTAGGAGTTTTCATTTGTACAGGTCTCAAAACAGACCCTGAAACTTGCTATTGTCCCTAAATCTTCAATCTAGGCTTGACTATGTACGTCAGGTGATCAAGTCATGTGACTGTGTTTGTGAAATTAATCACCAAATTGCTATTTTCATCTCCTGAGAATTTCATTCCAAAAAGATTTGGTCCTTTTTACTGGATTCCACTCCTGCTCTATTTTCCCCATTACAATGAGAAAGCACTGCCATCTACTGGACTCTGAAGATATTGCTGCTATAGCTTTTAGTCCGAGAGAATTCTTACAATTCTACTGCTTTTTTGCACTTTGTCAATAATATAGCAGTTAGAGTTACTTTGACAGTATGAGTTACATAAAAATAAAATTCCAGGAGTGGGGGGTCAGGGTAAAGTAGGATAGGAGACAGAAATAATACCACCACCACCCCCCCCACCCCTCCACCCCCCACCCCATTATTGCTGATAGTCCTAAATACAACATGCATTCACCTACATTCATTAACAAATTTCTACTGAGCACCTACTATACTATACCCCAGGTACTGGGCAAGGGACACAATGTTAACACGATAGGATTAGAGAGGTAATCTCCCTTATCATATGATAGAGTTTAGCACCTAGTGGGTAGTTTCCATTTATTATTGAATTCTATTCATGTGCCAGGCTCATAATGTTCACGACCACCTTTCATCCCCCAATTTATGATGATGTAGAAATTGTTACCTCCATTTACAGAGGAGAAAATAAACTCAGAGGTGACTCAATTTGCCCAAGATCTCTCTCGTAGGTAAGTTAAACTAGGAATTAAACTCACAGCAATCTGACTCCAAAACCTGTATTCTAAACCACCAGATTACACTCATCCAGGTAGCTGTCAGCATCCTCCCCAAAACAAGAGGAGCTGACAAAAGGAAATTCAGGCAAAGATGGTCTTACATGTCTATGTTAAAGGCAAAACTCCTAAACTGAGAACTGAAGGTTTCCAGCTTATTGGAGAAGGAGCTGACCCAACAGCCTCTTATCCCCCCTGCTCCCCTAATTGCCATTCTGGCAGTTAAATCCATCTAGAAAACATCTCTTCAAGCCATCTAGCCTTATTCATCAACTTCCATCCGCTCCAACTTCAAGCTACAACAGTGTTCCTCTCTGGTTCTCCATAGTCCCCAAACATTAAAAAGGGCACCTCTACCTAAGGTGCTCTTCAAATTACTTATATTCTGCTCTATTTCACCTGTGTCATCTGCAAGACCCAAATAACTGACACCAAAAACAATTTGTCAAACTAATCCCTAAGATTTTCTGGTGTGTCCAATAGTTTCCAAACACACTCCTGGTAGTGAGACCGAACTGACTAATCCGTAATAAAATTGTATTGCACTTCATCAAAAGTCACCATTCTGTTTTGACCCTCCAAAGAATTATGTAGAATAAGAGCAAACAGCCCAGATCTTCTTTTAGGAAAGTCAATAATCTAGATTTAGAAAAGATGAATTGGGGTGGTTACAAAACAAGTTTTTGCTTTAGAAAGCATTTTACCTTAAGCCACACTAAACAAACTTATGATGATACTTAAAACAAGCTTCTATTTACACAGTGCTTTTTACACTATGTGTCAAGGCACAGCTGGACTAAACAAAACTCACAGAATTAGGAAAACCCTCTTACCTTATGTTCAAATGGAGCACCATAGTAGCCATCGTTCAGCCCAAAAATTATTTCATTCTGGTTGCGGGCATGAATCTATAAAAGAAGAAAAACACCCTATCAGTTCTTCTCATTCCAATTAAGTTTTAATATGATTGGAGCATGACAGTTAAAACAGGACCTGCTTCAATGCTGAAAAACAGGCTGACCAATCTAACAAGCCAGCAGAAAACAAATCACTTATCCTAAGACCAGAGAATCTATTGAGAGCCTCTTGCTTTAGTCCAAGGGCTCACAAAATCATCACATGAGATAACAGGCACCATCATTCACATATATTTTCCACAAATACTTCTTGAGATTGCTATGGAAAGGCTAGTTCTAAAACACAAGGGATCCAGAGACATACTGTATATTCTCTGATCTCAAAGAAAACACAATCCTAGTCCATAAGAGTGCTTTAAAAAACATAAAGTCCTGAGGTGCCTGGGTGGCTCAGTTGATTGAGTGTCTGACTTTGGCTCAGGATCTCTCGGTCCATCAGTTTGAGCCCCACGTCAGGTTCTATACTGACAGCTCAGGGCCTGGAGCCTGCTTTGAGTTCTGTGTCTCCCTTTCTCTCTGCCCCTCCCCTGCTCGTGCTCTTTCTCTCAAAAGAATAAATAAACGTTAAACACACACACACACACACACACACACACACACACACACACACACAAAGTCCTAGAAAAAAACATACAAGATTAATATTATTTTCTATTTTCAAAAAGACAGTTTAAAGATAATAATACCTAAGCTGCATCATCACTCTGGACCCTAGTTTCCTCAACTAGAAATGAATGAGTCAGATTATGCTCTGTTATATCACACTTCTGTACCTACCCGCCCCCCCCTCCCTCCGGCTAAATCCAACATATCATCCAAATTTCACTCAAGATGACCAATCAATTTAACCTAACTAACGTTTGTAAAACAATCCGTTCAGTGACAACAGAATACATGTCACATGTATAGGAAACACTCACCAAAAAGAGATCTTATATTCTGGGCCATAAAATAAACCTCACAAAAGCCAAAAGGATTGAAATCATACAAACTATTTTCTCTAAATCCGTCAGAATTCAAGTAGAAATCAAGAAAAGAAGGATATCTGGAAAATACACAAATGTTTGAAAATTAAACACCATACCTCTAAATAACCCTTGAGTCAAGAAGTAAAAGGGAAATTAGAAAATATTTTGAATTGAATGAAAATGAAAATACAACATTGAAGTCTGTGAGTCAGAGTTATTGCAAGGCTTAGAGGAAAATTTATTAAATGCTTACTTTAGAAAAGATAAGTCTCAAAACAGTAATGCAAAATCCTACCTTGAGAAACTAGTAAAGAAGAGCAAAGTAAACCCAAAGCAAGCAAAAGAAAGAAAATTATAAGTATAAAATGAGAAATCAATGAAACTGAAAATAACGATAATCAATGAAACTAAATACCAGTTCTTTGAAAAGCTAAGAAAATGGATAACTCTCTAGGCAGAGTGATTAAGAGTAGAAAGAGACAGAAATTACTGATAGCAAGAATGAAAGAGGAAAGGATCATTAGACAGCCTATAAGCCTTACAAGAATAGAATAATACTGCGAAAATTTTTATACTAATAAATTTGAAATCTTATGTGAAACTGACAAACTCTTAGGAAAACAAACTATCAAAGCTCACTCAAAAAGAAATAGATAACCTAAAAAGCCCCATATCTAGTTAAGTAATAGAAGTTATACTTTTAAACTTTCCCACAGGGAAATCTTAACACCCAGATGGGTTCATGGAAGAATTCTGTCAAACATTTGTGTAATAATGAATACCAACTTTGTTACACAAATCCTTCCAGAAAACAGAAAACTAAACACTTCCCAATCTATTTTACAAGACCAGCATTACTCTCATACTAAACCAGAAAAGAACAATGCAAGAAAAGTACAGACCAATATCCCCCACGGACACAGATGAAAGAAGTCTTACCAAAATATTAGCAAATATAATCCATTATGAAAGGAAATTTCCTGAACCTGATAAAGTGTTTACAAAATTTACAGCTAATATTATACTTAATAGCAAAGGACTGAATACTTTTAGCCAACATCAGTAACAAAACAAGGATGTCCACTCTACTCATTTCTATTCAACATTACATTGTACTGAAGTCTGAACCAATGAAATAAGACAAGAAAAAGAGAAAAAATACATACCCATTAAGAAGAAATTAAACAATGTGTGCACAGATATGACTGCCTATATGGGAATTTATAAAAGGAATCTACCAAAAAACTACTAGACCTAATAAATGAGTTTAGCAAGTCAGAGAATACATGCTCCACACAGAAATGTTTGTATATATTAGCAACAACAGTTGCAAATAGGAATAGTTTTTTAAAGGACCAGCATCTAAACTAGCATTAAAAAACATGGAATCCACAGGTACAAATCTATCAAAATATGTGCAAGATCTGTATACTGAAAACTACAAGATGCTGATGAGTGAAATAAGATTTTCACAAATGCAGGGATACCATGTCCATAGATTGAAACACTTGATACTATTAAGATGTCAATTCTTCCCAAATTTTCTTAGATTTTTGTAGAATTGACAAATTAGTCCTAAAATACATATGTAAAAGCAAAAGATCTAGAATAGCCAGAACAACTCTGAAAAAAGATCAAAGTTGGAGGATGCATATTACCTGAATTCATGATGTATAAAACTACACTATTCAAGATCATGTGGTATTGGCATAAAGACAGACATGCAGATCAATAAAATACAATACAGTCCAGAAACAGACCCATATAAATGATTTTAAACAATTCATTTCAACAAAGATAGCAAGGTAATTCAATAAGAGCTCTTACAACAGAGTACAGGAACAAATGTTCATCTATCTGCAAAACAACGAACCTTACACTTTAAATAAAAGTGAATTCAAAATGATCATAGGCATAAACATAAAACCTAAGACTGTAAAACTTCTAGAGAAAAAACTCCATAAGAGAAATCTTTGTGACCTTGGATTAGGTGGAGATGTCTTAGATAAAACACAAGAAGGATGAAACATTAAAGTAAAAGCTAATATAGCAGACTTCATCAACACTTATAAGCTTCTGTTCTTTGAATGGCACTTAAAGAAATGAAAAGCCACAGACTGGCAGAAAATAATTGGAAAATACAGATCTTATAAAGAACTGACTCATATCCAGAATACATACAGAAATTCTACTCGATAATGAGAATTCAAACAACCAAATAAAAAGCGGGCAAAAATCTGAACATTTTACAAAAAAAGGGTAAGAGAAAGAGAGACTGATGACATTTTTTTAACTGCTCAACATGATTTCATCACCAGAGAAATTCAAATTAAAATCACAAGATTCTATACACCCATAACAAAGCAGCACAAACAGAAGAAAGAGAAATTAAGAAAACAATCCCATTTACAATTGTACCCAAAAAAATAAGATACCTAGGAATAAACCCAAAAAAGCAGTGAAAGACCTATGCTCTGAAAACAAGAAATTAAAGACAATGCAAAGAAATGGAAACACATTCCAAATTCTACACTCATGGACTAGAAGAACAAATATCGTTAAAATGTCGTACTACTCAGGGGTGCCTGGGTGTCTTAGTCAGTTAAGCATCCAACTTCAGCTCGGGTCTTGATCTCATGGTTCATGGGTTCAAGCCCCACGTCAGGTTCTGTGCTGACAGCTCAGAGCCTGGAGCCCTCTTCAGATTCTATGTCTCCTCTCTCTCTGCCCCTCCCTGGCTCATGCTCTGTCTCTCTCTCTCAAAAATGAATAAACATTTAAAAAAAATTTTTTTAATGTCTTACTAGTCAAAGCAATCTACACATTTAATGTAATGCCTATCAAAATACCAACAGCATTTTTTCACAGAAATAAACAATCCTAAAATATATATGGAACCGCAAAAGACCCTGAATAGTCAAAGCAATCTTGAAAAAGAAAAGCAAAGCTGGAGGCATCACAATTCTAAACTTCAAGTTATATTATAAAGCTGTGGTAATCAAAACAGTATGGTACTGGCATAAAAACAGACACATAGATCAATGCAACATAATATAAAATCCAGAAATAAACCCACAATGATATGGTCAATTAATCTTTGACAAAGCAGAGAAGACTATCCAATGGGAAAAAGACAGTCTCTTTAACAAATGGGTGTTGGGAAAACTGGACAGACACATGCAAAAGAATGAAACTGGACCACTTTCTTCCACCATACCCAAAAATAAGTTCAAAATGGATTAAAGACCTAAATGTGAGACCTGAAACCATAAAAATCCCAGAAAAGAACACAGGGAATAATTTCTCTGACATTGGCTGTAGCAACATAGGTCCCCTGAGGCAAGGGAAATAAAAGCATAATTAAACTATCAGGACTACATCAAAATAAAAAGCTTCTGCACAGCAAAGGAAACAATCAACAAAACTAAAAGGCAGCCTACTGAATGGGAACAGATATTTGCAAATGACGTATCTTATAAGGGTTAATATCCAAGATATATAAAGAATTCATAAAACTCAACACCCAAAAAGCAAATAATCCAATTTAAAAAAGGGCAGAAGGCACAAACAGACATTTCTCCAAAAAAGACATTCACAGCCAACAGACACATGGAAAGATGCTCATCATCACTTACCATTAGGGAAATGCAAATCAAAACTATAATGAAATATCACCTCATAACTATCCGAATGGCTAAAATCAACAACACAAGAAACAACAGGTGTTGGCAAGAATGTGAAGAGAAAGAACACTCACACACTGTTGGTGGGAATGCAAACTGGTGCAGCCGCTGTGGAAAACAGTATGGAGGTTCCTCAAAAAGTTATAAATAAAACTACACTATGATCTAGCAATTGCACTATTAAGTATTTACCCAGATAATACAAAAACACTAATTCGAAGAGATACATGCACCCCTATGTTTATAGAACCATTATTTACAGTAGCTAAGATATGTAAGCAGCCCAAGTGTCCATTGACGAATGTATAAAGAAGATATGGTGTGTGTGTGTGTGTGTGTGTGTGTGTGTGTGTGTGTGTGTGTCGGGGAGAGAGAGAGAGAGAGAGGGAGAGAGGGAGGGAGACAGAGAGAGAGAGAGGGAGGGAGGGAGGGAGGGAGGGAGGGAGGGAGGGAGAGAGAGAGAGAGAGAGAGAGAGAGAGAGAGAGAGAGAGAGACGGAATATTACTCAGCCATAAAAAATGGAAGCTTGCCATTTGCAATGATTTGGATGCATCTAGAGAATATAATGCTAAGTGAAATGAGTCAGTCAGAGAAAGATAAATACTGTATCATTTCACTCATATGTGGAATTTAAGAAACAAAACAAATGAAGGGAAAAAAGAGAGAGAGAGAGGCAAACCAAGAAATAGACTCTTAACTACAGAAAACACACTGATGGTTACCAGAGGGCAGGTGGGTAGAGGAATAGGTGAAATAGGTGATGGGGATTAAGGAGTGCACTTGTCATGATGAGTACCAGGTAATTAAAATAAAAACTTAAAAAAAAAAAAAGAATCACAAGATACCACTTCAAACCCACCAGAATGGCAAACAGTTTGGCAGCTTCTTATAAATTTCAGCACACACTTAACCACTAGACCCAGACATCCCATTCCTAGGTATTTACTCAAGAGAAATGACAACATATGTCCACAAAAAGGCCTATATTTAAATATTCACAGCAGCATTACTCATTGTGGTGGTTACTAGACTTCACACATTTGTCAAGCCTACTGAACTGTATACCTTAAAAGGGTGAATTTTATTATATATACATTATACCTCAACAACCTGACTTGCAAAAGAAAATTTCATTCAAAAGTCAGCCCAACCTGACTCTACCTAGTCCTGTCGAAATACCTCTTCCATATATTCCCCCAAATTGTATTACAAAGCCATAGTAATTAAAACAGTATGGTACTGTGCAGGTCTATGCAAGTATTCATCAATTATCAGTGTACTAAGTCTAAGGATCTTGTCTTACCCACCACTGGATCCTTAACAGTAAGAACAATGCCTGATAGAAAGTACATGATCAATGAACCTAAGTAATTCTGTCTATTATCCTCATACATCTTAATCTTGCTTAGTCTGAAAATTTATAACCCTATTTTTTTATGTTTGTTTGTTTTTGAGAGAGAGAGAGAGAGAGAGAGAGAGAGAGAGAGAGAGAGATGGAGTATGAGTGGGGGAGAGGCAGAGAGAGAGGGAGACATAGAATCCCAGGCTCCAGGCTCTGAGCTGTCAGCGCAGAGCCTGATACAGGGCTCAGACCCACGAATGGCGAGATCATGACCTGAGCTAAAGTCAGCCACTTAACCAACTGAGCCACACAGGTACCCCAATTTGTAATCCAAGTTTATCTGATTTTCTAGTAGTATATTACTTGTTATATCTGTTTCATAGGTGAGTTCTGACTTTCTACAATGATACTAAGTTTCTAATTGGCTTTAAAAATATGTTTTCCCTTTCTCTTGTTCTCCGTTATACCAGCATAACCAGCTTTATATTTATAATAAGACACCTGAAAGTTGACTCTCTGCAATTAAGCAAGTTTGACATAAACACAGTTGGGTATTTCAAGATCACTACCTAAGGAATATGTGAGTTGAAAAGCATGAAAGCCATCTTCGTTGCTTCTATAGCCATCTTCTATAGCCATGCACTCTAATGTTAAGAAGCATCATCCTCTGAGAAATGCAGGTACTTTTAGAAGAAAGACAAACAAGTACTCAATACCAGAGTCTATCCACAGAGAGCCAACTATGGTATTTGGGAAGACAGAAAGAGTACTGCCTCAGCGCAGGGCTCTGGTTGGCCAATCTAAAGGCAACAAGTATACCGTACCAAAAGAGGAAAAAAGGCCCTAAGCTAAAAGTCAGTGTTTTATAAATTTTTATTAAGACCAGTCCTAAAACAGGGAGAATGATACAAAAACAAAAAAGATTAAGAATCTGTAGCCATTAGAATTTAGTTATGGAAAATATCCATTATATGCATTGTTCTGGTCACTATATAGAAGAACACAAAATATACAATAAGCAAAATGAGGGCAAAGGATTTTTTTTTAATCTGATAAAAAAACATGTAGAATTAAATTGATTCTTTAAAAGAAATATACCAGAAAGTCTATATTGAATAAATATTAAGAAACATCAAGGATATTCATAGATATGACAAATATTTTAAAGTTACCTTTAACAGCAGTCCCTCGGGTATCACAAAATAGATACAGCACTCATTCCAAGGTAGGTGGACTACCAAGGACTATATGTATATATTAGTGTGATACAAAACAAAGAATAAATTTGTAAGTCAGTCAGGCCTGGAATCAAATCCCAGCTCCACCTAGCAGTGTGATCTTGAACAGTTTCTTAAACTCTCTATGGTTCAATTTTCCCATCTGGAAAATAAGGGCAATAATACCAAACTTCACAAGGCTGATATAAACACAAATTATAATAATCTATGTCTGGGGATGGTAAATAGGTTTCATATCATATGCAGCTCTGATAAATTACTAGTTGCATCCCAGAACAGTGTCAGAAGGGATTATGGAGCTACTTCCGAACTCAGCTAGAAGGGTGCTATGATCCAATACCTACATCGCTCAAAGGGGATTGGTAGCAGTGTATAAACCAGGGAATTGTTATCTCCGTGCTCAATAAACAGTAGCTCTCCTTATTCCTGAAACAACTCAACTCTACGGATCATAAGAGAAGCTCTTTATAGTACATTCCATATTTGCAACTTAATGTTTAGATTCTATTGGGGAATATCCAATAAAACAGAAGAAAAAGAATGCTATTGGAAAGTATATTCTTTCCTACACCTCCCAGAAAAAAATCCTCTTAAATTAGCAGCTTAGGGTGCTTCCTCATAAGTTTCCTCAGTTAAAAATTATTTTTCAAACTTGGTAATGACTCAAATTTCTATAATTAAGTAAACAATCATCAAAGTTCTCTCTTTATGATCGGAAATGTAGAATCGTAAGAATCTACAGAAAGGTTAGATAGTTAATTTAGAGAAGACAACTACTCATAACTACAATCTAAAAATTACCTAAACATTTAAAAAAAGTGGGGGTGCACCTGGGTGGCTCAGTCAGTTGAGTGTCCAACTTTGGCTCAGGTCTTGATCTCGCGGTTCATGGGTTCAAGCCCCGCATTGGGCTCTGTGCTGACAGCTCAGAGTCTACAGCCTGCTTCAGATTCTGTCTCCCTCTCTCTCTGCCCCTCCCTTGCTCATGCTCTCTTTCTCTCTCTCTCTCAAAAATACATAAACATTATAAATAAATAAACAAATAATTACCTGCTGACCCAAGTATTTCAGTCCATCCAAACAGACTTTCCATTCAATCAAAAGCTGGTAGATGTCCTCCTTTCCACCCCATATCTTCACCACGAAACAAGACACAGATGTATCAAGACGGTCTGGCATTATTCCAAAATCGAGACTCCGCCATGTTGGATTCTGTTGATGGAAAGGAGAGCATGCTTTATGAAGACTCTAACTTGTTTATAATTATTTCAATTAGGTTATAAATCATTTTGTTTTTAAAAACCGAAAGACCTCATAAATATATTAAATTACAAACCTAAATGAATCAGGAAGACATTCCCATTAACACAATGGTAGTGATAATGGTATAAGCATACCTCAGAGCTAATTGCCGGTTTGGTCCCAGACTACCACAATAAAGCAAGTATCACACTAAAGCAAGTCAAATGAATCTTTTGGTTTCTCACCGCACAGAAAAGTTATGTTTACAATATAACACAGTCTCTTAAGTGTTCAATAGCATTATGTCTAAAAAAAAGAAATGTAAACACCTTAATTAAAAAATACTTTATTACTGGGGCACCTGAGCGGCTCAGTCAGTTAAATGTCCAACTCCGGCTCAGGTCATGATCTCACGGTTTGTCAGTCTGAGCCCCACATCAGGCTCTCTGCTGTCAATACATTGCCCACTTCAGACCCTCTGTCCCCCTCTCTCTCTGCTTCTCCCCCTTCTCAAAAATAAATAAACACTAAAAAAAATACTTTACTGCTTAAAAATGTAACCATCATCTGAGCATTGAGTGAGTCATAATCTTTTTGTTGGTGGAGGGCATTGCCTCGATGTTGATGTTGGCGTATGCAATGAGGATAGTACTTTACACACAGTAAAACCTCTTTCAAAATTACAATCAAACCTCTCGAACCCACCACTGTTTTTTAACAACTAAATTTGTGTAATATTCTAAATCCTTTCTTGTCATTTCAACCATCTTCACAGGATCTTAACCAGGAGTAGATTCTTTCTCAAGAAACCACTTTCTTTCTTCATCCATGAGAAGCCAGTCCTCATCTGTTCAAGTTTTATCATGAGATAACAGCAATTCAGTCCCGTCTTCAGGCTCCCCTTGTAATTTTACTTCTCTCCCTATTTCTACAACGTCTGTCGTTACTTCTTCCACTGAAGTCTTGAACCCCATGAGGTCATCCATGAGGTTTGGAATCAGCTTCTTCCAAAATCCTCTCGATATTGATATTCTGACCTCTTCCCATGAATCACAATGTTCTTAATGGAATCTAGAATGGTGAATCCTTTCTGGCAGGTTCTCAACTGGCTTTGCCCAGATCTATCAGAATCGCTATCTATAGCAGCTACAGCCTTATGAAATTTATTTCTTAAATAATAAGACTTGAATGTTGAAATTACTCCTTGGATCCATGAGCTACAGAATGGATGTTGTTAGCAGGCATGAAAACAACATTAATTTCACTTTACACCTCCATCAGAGGTCAAGAGTGTTCAGGTGCATTGTCAATGAGGAGTAGTATCTTGAAAGGAATCTTTTTCTGAGCAGATCTCAACAGTGGGCTTAAAATATTCATGAAATCATGTTGGAAACAGATGTGTTGCCACTCAGGCTTTCTTGCTCCATTTACAGAGCAGAGGCAGAATGGATTTAGCACAATTTTCAAGGGCCCTCAAATTTTCAAAATGGTACATGCCATTGGCTTCAACTTAAAGTCACCAGCTGCATTAGTTCGTAACAAGAGAGTCAGACTGTTCTTTTGAAGCTTTGAAACTAGGCATTGACGTCTTTAGCTGTGAAAGTCTTAGATGGCACCTTTTCCCAATTAAGAAGGCTGTTTGATCTACATTGAAAATCTGCTGTTTAATGTAGCCACCTTTATTAATTATCTTCGTCAGATCTTCTGGAGAACTTGCTGCAGCTTCTACATCAGCACTTGCTGCTTCACCTTGCACTTTTATGTTATAGAGACAGTTTTTTTCCTTAAACTTCATGAGCCAACCTATGCTAGCTTCAAACTTTTCTTCTGCAGTTTCCTCACCCCTCCAAGCCATCATGTAATTGAAGAAAGTTAGGGTCTTGCTCTAGATTAAACTATGACTTAAGGGAATGTTGTGGTTGGCTTGATCTCCTATTGGGACCTCTCAAACTTTCTCCACATCAGCAATAAGACTGTTTTCACTTTCTTATCATCCTGTGTTCACTGGAGCAGCACCTTTAATTTCCTTCAAGAACTTTTCCTTTACATTCACAACTTAGCTAACTATTGGGTGCAAGAGGCCTGGCTTTGGTATATATCTTGGCTTTCAACAGGCTCTCTGCACTAAGCTTAATCATTTCTAGCTTGTGATGTAAAGCAAGAGGCATGTGACTCTTTATTTCACTTGAACATTTAACGGGCCATTGTAGGGTTATTAACTGGCCTAATCACAATATTGTTATGTCTCAGGGAAATAGGGAGGCTGGAGGAGAGGGGGAGAAGTGGGGAAATGGGCTGGTCGGTGGAGGAGTCAGAACACACACAACATTTATCAGTTAAGTTCACCATCTTATATGGGTGCAGTGCATTGTGATAGCAATGTCACAGATCACCATAACAAGTATAATCATAATGACAATTTTGAAATATCGTGAGAATCACTAAAACATGACACAGAGACAGAAAGTAAGCAAATGTTTTTGGAAAAATGGTGCCAACAGACTTGGTCAAAGCCAGGTTATCATAAACATCCAATCTGTAAAAACACATTATCTGTGAAGCGCAGTAAACTGAAGTGCAGTAAAATGACGTATACCTGTAAACAGTACAGGAGCACCTGCCAACCATTTGCTGAGTGAAGAAAACAGTAAGAGGAGGAGGAACATCAGTACAGTGGCTACCGTAATAGTGCCTGCAGATGATGGTCTGGGAGACGGAGAATGGACGTGGGACAGGTAAGGGAGATGGGTTTTGGAACTAGATGTGACAGGAGTTGCTGATGGGTTGAAGGGAGGGCATAGATAAGGGAGGAATCTACAAGGTCTCCTGGGTTTCTGCCTCAAACAACTGGGCAGATGATGTGCCGTTTTCTGTGCAGGGGGAGACTGGCAGAGGCTAAGGGATATGGTATGGGGGGGGCGGGGCAAGAGACCCAGGAGACCGCTCTTGAACGTGCCAGGTATGAGAGGCCTTTGGGATACATGGGCACGGATGTCAGGCTGACAGTCTGGAGCCCAGAAGAGAGGTACAGGTGGAAGTGGCAGCCATGTCATGAGCCAGGTCACCCAGGGAGAGTATGAATGAAGGGAGAAGAGGGCCGGGACCCACGTGGGTCCATAACGGTCTTAAAGCCAACAAAAACCAACAAAAACCAAACCAGCCGAACAAGGTCATGTTAGTGTGGTGAGCTAGAGAAGTCTGTTTCAGCTCCCGGGGTTTGCTTCTTCCTCTGTAAAATGAGATGATAATTCTTCCTCATAGGACCATACCCCAAAGCCCCGGACACACAAGGAGGGGCTCAACAGATGACAAAGCCCCAGGATGGCCCCGATTTCTCCGTTCTGACAAGACCGGAAAAGAGACAGACTTAGCTCTCCTCCAGCCGAAGCCAGCAGAAATAGGTCCCTTAGCCATCTCGATGAGTTAGTCCCCCTCAGAGCTTTGCCGATTCTCCAGGCTTCTCCAGAGCACTGGCCAGCCGAGCCCTGCCCTAGAAGGGAAGTCCGTCCTGCATGCAGCTCCTCAGAATGACCACCAGTACTTCTGAATTTTGCTGCTTATTGTCACTAGGAGAATATATTCTAATTTCTCATTAACATGGCCTCATATGGTAATTCATCTATTTATTCGATACTTAATGCACAATTATTAAGAACCAACACATAAATGCCTTCAAAATACCTCTAAAGTATTAGATTCAAACCTCTATTTAAAGAATTACATTACTTCATGAAAAGGTCAGTAGAAGAATTATGCAAAAGGCTACACAATAGCACAAACGGGAGTAAATAAACTTTAAATGAATCGGGGAAAGACATCACACAGAGGCTGTGAAACTTGACTTTTAAAGGATAAACAGGATTTCCCCAGGTTAAAATAAGGAACTACAGGCACAGGGAACACCATAAACAAGGGTCCAGCAGTATGACGTATGATGTGGTCAGGGAGCTAAGACAACTGGAATGCATGCAAGCGTAATGGTTCACAAAGCTCAAGAAATAAACAAGGCACTAAATTGAAGGATCTTTGGGGACACCTGGCTGGCTTAGTTGGTAGAGCATGCAACTCTTGATCTCAGGGTCGTGAGTTCAAGGCCTATGTTGGGCACAGAGATTACTTAAAAATAATAATTTAAAAAAATCTTTAAAAAAAAAAATGGGGGCGCCTGTGTGGCTCCGTTGGTTAAGTGGCTAACTTCGGCTCAGGCCATTATCTCACATTTCGTGAGTTCAAGACTCGTGTTGGGTTCTGTGCTGACAGCTCAGAGCCTGGAGCCTGCTTCAGATTCTATGTCTCCCTCTCTCTGCCCCTTCCATGCTCACACTCTGTCTCTGTCTCTCCAAAAATGAATAAACATTAAAAAAAATCTTTTTTTAAACCTGAAGGATGCTTTATGCCTTGCCAAGGAGTACTTTTACTTTGTACAGTATGGGGAGAAAAGTTTTAAGGTAAGAATGACAAGGTCAACTTTATGCTCTAAAAAACTTTATTTTTCATTAAGAGAATCATTCAGATAGTTGAAATGCTAAATGTAAATATAATCAATCTTACCAAATTAACAATTTTAACACAATATAAATCAGTCAATCAAACAGTCCTCATAAAAGTATAACAATTCTTGGCTCTGTGACAGTTATTTTTCTGACCAAAGCAGGGAGGGGAGTAGGGTAGTGCTTGCTTTTGTTCTGGAAGATATACTGATGCATGTGTTTTGTGGGTTTGGTTGTTAAAGTTTCTGGAGATAAGACATGACTTCCAATTTCACAGCACTTTATGTCTGATATATCTTCTTCACTTATAGTTTGATATTTTTATTGCCTGATTTCCTTCCACTAAAATAAAAGCTCTGACAGACAGTAACATTGTCTGATTTGTTCACAAGATCTTCAAAGCTTGAAAAATCCGTGGTATGCACTCAGTAAGTATTTGCTGCATTAGTGAATGAATGTCTGATCAATTGATATGGGTGTCTGAGGATACTGGAAGACCATCAATAAACAGCACGATGATAATACAGTAAGCACATTTATGCAATCAGTTTTATATTGAATCATTAAAAAAAAAAAAAAACAACTAAATTCCCACCCATCCACAAATTTTAGCCTACGATCAACAGAATTCCATTCTTGTATGACCCCCAGGATCTACCTGACTGTAACTGTTTCAGCAGCCCTGCTAAATAAGGGTAGAGCACAATCTGACCAGTCAGTAAGCTTCGCAGACACCAAAGCGATCACTAGAAATGTGGATGGAACCGCGGCAATCAACCAAACAGAACCACTGGCTTATGAAGTCATTTAACTTCAGCCTTTGGTCTGTCAAACAGAGCTGAGGGGCAGGGCAGTATGGCAGAGAGGCAAGTGCTGAAGTTAAGCTATACTGCTAACCCACATAATCCCCTCTGTATCTTACAATACTCACTTATAAAAACCAGAACAACCATCACCTTACAGAGTTATAAAGCTTAAACAGAATAATCATAATTATAGTAATAGCTGCCATTTTAACATTTTATTAGTGACAGGTACTATATAAAGTCAGATAACATGAAAAGGACACAGAAGAAAGCCTATCCTAGCATTAGACAGAAGTACTAATCTGTTTAATAAAACAGCCCTGTTCATATCAATAAGCCCACCTGTAGTAAATAAGACAACCGGTTAACCCCATTAGTTAAAAAGATAAAATATCATATTTCATCAAGTCTGAGATACCACCAATGATAAGAAGTATCATTATTTTATGTGCCATTAAAAAAAAAAGCAGCAATGATTTTAAGATGCATCTAGATTTTAAAGGTATTAAACTGTGAAAAAATGTGCACCTGAGAATCAATGAAACACAATAAATAGCTAAGTGCCTTATCCAAGGTCTCGTAGTAAAAATAGCACCAGAATTTGAACCTAGGTTTCTAAAATTCCTCTCATGTTCTTTTTTGTGTGTCTGGTTCTTGGTTTTTTTTTTCACCCCACCAAATTACAGAAGACAATTTAGAACAAAAGGGACCTTAAGAGATTGTCAACAATTTCCTTATTTTGGATCCCACAGCCAGAAGCAGAAAGAGGAAGGGAGAACTCTGCCCTCGACCCGTGCCCTATTCTCTGGCCAAAAGGAACTGGGGTCCCTTCACAGGGCTCAAACTTGCTCTTACTGTTCTATCACCTCATGTACACCTGAGCAGGGCTGAGACACAAATAAGTAGTTAAACATGACAGCAAAAACTAAAATATTACCACAAGAACGAATGATTCATTACAGATATGCTATACTTAATCTTCACAAAACTCAGAGTCCTCTGAGTTGACAGCATTATCCCAATTTTTCAAAGGAGATACTATACTATATACTATTGTATATATACTATAAACCATTAAGTGATTTGCATAAGGTCACACATTTGGTTATAACTGGAGCAGGAAGTCAAAATCTATGTATCTGCCTTTAAACACATGATAACAATTAAAGACAAAAAGAAAACAAACAAGAAGGACAACATCAACTAACTTTTGTATAGGACGTAGGCCATGCTGCTAGGGATCATTTAGCATAAAGCATTTGGGCCTCAGTCCTAGGCAGCCCCTGAAGGAGACTCTAGTATAAGATGGGATGTTCCTCATGATAACCTTGAGTCAACGAGAAAAAGGTAAATAAAAAAGGTAAATGTTCCCTAAATAAGAAAGGGGAAGGTGGGGGGGGGGAGGGGGAAATGTGATGTAAATATGAAAAATTCAAATGATAACATTTCACCTAACTGGAATTCAACAGACCACCAACTCCACTATCCTTGAATAGTCAAAAACAGGAAGTATGAAAAAAGAGCTACTTAAACTACCAACTTAGATTGCATATATCCTATAAAATAAATAAATAATAAATAAATAAAAATGTCAAGTCCATGCATAGAATTTGTTTATTCCTAATTGGCATTAATTGGCATATTTTTCCAGAATATGCACTTTATTAAAACATGTATATCTAAATGGTCAACAAAAGCATAGAACTGGAAAAGGTAATCAATTAGAACAGTATATGAGGAAATATAAATTAAAAACACAACGCAATACCACCATCCAGCCAGAATAGCTAAAATTTAAAAGACAGATAATACCAAGTTTGAGCAAGGATGCAGAGCAGCTAAAAACCTCACACTGCTAACAGGGCTGCAACCAGTATAAACATTTTGAAAAACTATTTGGCAATACCCATGAAAGCTGAAAATAACGATGACCCTCGCACTTGATTCCACTCTTAATTAAGTATGTATCTAAGGAAAATGAAATGCATACACATGTTCACCAAAGAACATGTCATTAGATTTAATGAACTACTACATGCAACAATATGGATGAATCTCACATATATAATGATGCTTATACATGATAGATATATATCTAGATAGATAGATAGATAGATAGATAGATAGATAGATAGATAGATGAAGTTCAAAAACAAGCCAAACTAATCAATGGTGCTAGAAGTCAGGACAGTGGTTCTCCTTGGGAGGAGGTAGTGACTAGAAGGAGAACATGAGGAGCGCTGATAATGTTCTATATTTCTTGATCTGGTTACAATGATCTGTTCTCTTTGAAAAATCATCAAGATATTATTTGTGTCCTTTACTGCAGTGTGCTAGATCTCAATAAAAAGTAATGAAATTAATATTCCTTAAAGACCCAATAGCAGAAAAAATACAGCATCTTAAGAGGAGGAGGTTGCTGGGGGCATCTGGGTGGCTCAGTCGGTTAAGCGTCCAACTTCCACTCAGGTCATGATCTTGCCATTCAGAGTTCAAGCCCCGCATTGGGCTCTGTGCTGGCAGCTCGGAGCCTGGAGCTGCTTCAGATTCTGTGTCTCCCTCTCTCTCTGCCTCTCTCTCTCAAAAATAAACATTTAAAAAAAATTTCTTAGAAAGGAAGAGGTTGCAGAGATAAAGCAAATAAAGGTACCTCTTCATGATATAATTTTAGGCCTTAAAGTCTAAAGAGCAGAAGTTGGAGAACCTTCCTGGCCTTCAAATTACACCACCTGAAAAGGCAGCTATTTCCTCTCCTATGTGTAAGATGACCTCTCATCTAAAGTACATGTACTCTAGAATATGACACAGTATAATTTCAAATTCTCACTCTCAGAATGACAAAGTACCAGAGAAAGTATGAAAGAACCACCTCTTTCCAAAGTGAAAACAACACTTGGTGAATATATCTGAATGGCTGTATTGCATGGGGGAGAGGGATGATTCTGGGGGCAGTTGTTGCATTAAACAACAATGAAGTTTGTAAATACTTCATTCTAAAATAAATTAGAGGGGCGCCTGGGTGGCTCAGTCAGTTAAGCATCCGACTCTTGATTTCAGCTTGGGTCATGGACTCGTGGTTCATGGGTTCGAGCCCCACATGGGGCTCTGCGATGACAGTGAGGAGCCTGCTTAGGATTCTGTCTTCCTCTCTCTCTGCCCCTCCCCTGCTCACTCTCTATCTCTCTCTCTCAAAATAAATAAATAAACATTAAAAAAATTTTTTTTAACATATTAGAAGCCTTTGAAGGTGAGGCTAGTGTTCTTACATTACATCATATGGGTAAACAGATGAGCTGGGTTTCCTTTCTAAGCCAACACAGCAGTAACCCAGCACAGCTATTGTCAGCCTTCTCATTATAATGACCTTCCTTTATACTTTCACAAAATAGCTGCCAGACAATGAGCGGTAACTCCTGAGTCTGTACATTCAGACACAGGCAGAAAAAAGCCTACCAGACATTCAAAGACTTTATTGCCCGTGCACTTTATTACTATAAAGACCCAGATGATTTTTATTTATGTTTAACCTACGCTGTCAGCCCATTTCTAGATGGAACAAATTATTCAAATACTAAGATCATCTAGGAACCTATACCGTATTCACTAAAAATACAGCGGCAAAATATCAGGATATTTATGGCTTTGAAAAGTTCCCTGCCTACTAAGTACCCACAAGACAATCCAAAATCATTATTTTACCAGGACAATTTCCCCAGAACACTGCTCAGTGACTGCTTATTTATTACAGAAACACACTTGTACAAAAATTTCAAAACATTCGCAAAATATCATTGTTCTTATCACTCAATAACAAATGTATCCTCATAAGAAACAATTTAAGGGGTGCCTGGGTGGCTCAGTCGGTTAAGCATCTGACCCTTGATTCCAGCTCAGGTCATGATCTCATGGCTTGTGGGTTCGAGCCCTGCATTGGGCTCTGAGCTTAGAGCTCAGAGCCTGGAACCTGCTTCGATTCTCTGTCTCCCTCTGCCTCTCTGCCTCTTCCCCACTCGTGCTCTGTCTCTCAAGTCTCTCTCTGTCTCTCAAAAATAAATGTCAAAAAAAATTAAAAAGAAACACAACTTAAATCATTAAATTTCTCAAAAAATACACGGTAACTCTTGGGAACTGCATGCTGATTTTGTAAGTAGTAGTTCTTTCTCAGCCCATTCAGCTCTCTTTCCCTCTAATTCACCTCTACTCCCCCGTCACATCTCAACTTAGGACTTCCTTTCTGTCAGAAACCTTTCCTAGCCATCCTCTCTTAACTGAGATAAATAATACTCTTCCATGTTTTCAAAAAATCCTGTTGTTCCCTGGTACTATGATTGCATGTGTCAATTATCCTAGTCTCCCTCCAGCTCATGTAGTTGACCAGACAGAAGTTAGAAACCCCTGTAGATGATGCAGTTTAATACTGGATAACATAATTTGGCATAAATCAAGAGGATCCAGCTCTCTTCTCACGTGCACGTACCCACAGAGATGAAGTGTTAATTCATCTGGTCACAATTCAACTGAAACATAAACTTGGTTTGACAATCGCTCAGTAAGTCATAAAAAATATTTATACTGTGAAGTCAGTTTTTTCCCCAAAGATTTGAAACAGCTCAGGCAGTCAACATTCCAACCAAAGTTTATGGTTCTGATAATTATGTCACATGCTTTCCCTAAAAATATAGGCTCTAGAACTTTGTTTATTCAATTGTAAGGCCTATCACTGACCTCCACTAGACCTCTAGCGAATATTTAATCAGTAGAAGGAAGGAAGCTGAAGGAAATGTGATGTAAAGGGAGGCAGCACAATGCTGTAAAAGAATGGGGCCCTCTGGTTTTACCAGTCACTACCAGCCTAGGAGCCTAGAGCAAGTTCCTCAGCCTGCCTGAACCTCAGTTTCCCTAACTACCAAAGCAGCACGTATCTTACCTTGTAGCACTGCTATCAGGGTAAGAAAAAATGTACATCACGCATCCAACACGCTACTTGAATCACAGGTAGGTACTTAATAACTGATGCCTCTTATTTATTAAAGAAACACACAGATACAGGGAAATTTCAACCCACATGTAAACTAGCACCACTCTTACTCCTACCATGAAACTCTTAATTTTGTGATCAAAGTTTAAAAACTCCCTTTTTGCAAAAGTATCTAATGATCAACTTTGTAACTGTTAAAGATAGGTGCACGTGGGTTCATTATACAACTCATCTGCACTTTTGTAAACATATAAAATCAATGTTAGAGAATCTGGGTACCTCCATTCTTGTTGCTTCAATCATTTTAGTTACTAATTAACCAATGACCCTTCAATCTAGCCTTCTCCTAAACCAAAAAAAAAAAAAAAAAAAAAAAAAATCCAAGAGTTAACAAATGGTTTGGAGGGTGTGACATGCTAGCTGAACTAGAGACCTTTAAAGTTAAAGCACACACTGACGACTAACTGTTCTACACTAAATGTATCTGAGAACAAACCATGACTCTTGACTTGTAACTTGGAGACACATCTCTACCATCTAGCCTGTCAAAGGTGGATTATTCATTACTCAATGCGATAGACATTTGTTGGACTTCTCTGGATGAAGCACTATGCTAGGGACAACAGAAAATAGATAAATGAAATAGTTGAGTGTCTTTGCCTACCAAATACTCCTAGTTTTGTGTGACGTGTAACTGCACCCTTGCCCAAATCTCTCTCCTGCTAACCAGACCTTAACCATCATCTCCTATCTCTCCAGGTCATTTCCTCTGTGGCCCTGATCCTCTGTTCCTTTGCCCCTGTTGTCATACTTGCTGAGCAAGACTTCAAACCACCCCTGCTCATCCCACCCCACATAGCCATACTAGCTTCTTAGCCAGTTCTTGAAAACCTCAGGTACACTCCTGCTTTTGTACCTTCCTGTTTCCTGGCCTGCAACAGTCCTTCCCCATATAGGTACATAGCCTGTTCCCTCACTTCTTTCAATTATCTGTTCAAATGATTTCATCTATGTGACTACCAGAGAAAAACAGCAACCCAGACTGCCAGATACTCTCGGATTCTGCTTTATTTTACTCCATTATCTTTATTACCATCTAACATAGTCCAATTTATCATCAATTCTTTATTTTTGAAGCAGAGAGAGAGATTGAGAGAGCGGGGAAGGGGCAGAGAAAGAAGGAGAGAGAGAATTTTAAGCAGGCTCCATGCCCAGCGTGGAGCCTGACACAGGGCTCAATCTCACTAACCAAGAGATCATGACCTGAGTCAAAGTCAAGAGTCAAATGCTTAAACCAGTGAGCCACCCAGGCACCCCCAATTTATGATCAATTCTAACATGCACTCGCCTTCGCTTTGTAAGATGAACTTTAATTTTAGAAATGTTAAGATCGATAAGGTTCTATAACTTTTGACCACCAGGTGGCAGTCATCAAGAGTCACTGTCTCTACAAGCACAACCTCAAAAATAGTTGTTGTTAATATCAGCTCTTTTAAGTTAGGCACACTGTTAGCACTACCCATGCTGAGTTTGACTGGCATTTAAAATCTCTCTCCTGGTGTAAACTGAAACAAACAAAAAACCCTGTACATAATATCTATCAAAATTTTAAATTCAAAAGATTGAAAGAGCAAGTGATTGCAACAATGTGCAATAACCCAGAACTCTCATAGACTGTTGGCCAGACTGCAAATGAAACAATAATCTGGGAAAGCTGTCTGGCATTATATACTCAAGGGGGTCACATGCATACTCCCTGCAGGCCCACTCCCAGATATGTATCTCAACAGAAACGTCCACACATGTTCAACCAACAGATACACAGGAGAATATTCACACCAGCACTATTCATATTAGCTCAAAACTAGAAACTAACCAAATGCTTATCAACAGAAAAATGGATAAATTCTGGTACATTCACACAATGCAATATTATAAACAAACTACAAATATACCTACAATATGAATGACTTACAATATACAGTTGAGACTCTTATAAAGTGGAAGTCAGACACAAAAGAGTGCATACTGTATGATTTCATTTCTATAATGCTTAAAAAGTAGGTAAAATTAATTTATGATGTTAAGTCAGGACAGCAGCAGTAACTGAAGAAGGCATGAGAGGGCTTCTGGGGCACTAAAAATATCCTATTTCTTGACCTGCGTGCTGGTTACATGAATTTCAGAAAATTCATCCAGTTGTATACTTAAGATATGTAAACTCTTCTTTATGTATGTTAAGTTTCAATAAAAAGTATTGTTTTTATGTAGACAAGAAGGCATAGACACAGAGCAACAAATCATGAATTTGGTATTAGAGAAGCAAGTATTTGTCGATGAAGAAAAAACCCTCATCCATCCTTTTCTATAAGATGTCATGAAATTCCCACAGATTAAGGAAGCATATTTATATTTTATTACCGAGATACCTACAAAAGATTCCATCACAGGTCAAACAGTACACCTAAAGGAAGGAAAGACTGCTAAATAAATACCTTGGAAAGGTAAAAGAAATTTCAAAGTAACAAGAAGCTAGGAAGAGTGAACCAAAACTCATCCAGGACTATTACAAAAGCCCTGTGTTTCAGTTTAATTAGAAGTGCTTATTTTTCTTGGTGAACATGAAAAAATGGTAAATCTTACAACTAACAACTTGGATTAGGCTATTTTCTCTTTTCTTACTTGTTTGCCAAATACAAACTAAACACAATACAATGACTACAGAGGCTATAAAAATGTCCCTGCCTTTATAAGGTTTATCATATATATTAAAGAAGCTAAAACAACCATATGAACAGCTCTTACAGCTTTAGAATGATACTGGGGGGGGGGGGGCACCTGAGTGGTTCAGTCAGTTAAGCATCCAACTTCCGCTCAGGTCATGATCTCACGGTTCATGAGTTTGAGCCCTGCCTTGGGCTCCGTGCTGACAGCTCAGAGCCTGGAGCCTGCTTTGGATTCTGTGTTTCCCTCTCTCTCTGCCCCTACCCTGCCCGTGCTCGCTCGCTCACTCTCTCTTTCTTTCAAAAATAAATAAACATTAAAAAAAAGGTTTTTTTAAGAATGGTACTAGTAGAAGTATAAAGTTTTGTTTTCTCAGAGCACACAAAAAGGGAAATCTCTTCCTGCTAATGTTACAAATTATAAGAAAGCTTTTCAAAGCATCCAGACTGTGCTGTCCAATACACTATCCATTGGCCACTTGTGGCTATTTAAATTAAAATTAAATAAAATTTAAAATTTAGTTCCCCAGTATTACTTAACCGCATTTCAAGTGCTCAGCAGCCACATGTGGCCAGTGACACATGTACTGGGCAGTGCACAGAACACTGTATTCCAGAGTCAGAAAGATGCACAGAAAAATGGATAAATTCTGGACAGCTTAATCTAATATTTGGGCAAAAATACTTTTCAACCCTGTAGCCATTTTTCCATATTTCCTTTGACATCACAATGGCAAAACCGGCCACTCTGGTCTGGGGACCAAACTAAAACTATAAACCTAGGGAAAAGAGCTGAAGCCTTAAAGTTACAGGAGTAAAAACGAATATTCACAAGCTCACCAGAATTCAACTTAGTTCACCAGAGTGAAAATTTACCCAAAGCTTCAGCTAGAAATAAATGAAGCATTACCTTGCCTAATCTTTAATAGCTAATTGAAGACTGGGGGTGCAGGATATAACTTCGAAGTCAGTCAATAAACGTACTACTAGAGGAGTCTATTCATTAAGAAACATTTGCTGAGCACCTTCTATGTGCCACACATAACCGGTAACCAGGAGGAATAAGAGCATTAAGTCACTAACTCTATTCAGCAAATATTACAGTAGCTTAAGAATCACAAACTCCTGGGGCCCCTGGGTGGTTCAGCTGGTTAAGTGTCTGACTTCGGCTCAGGTCATGATCTCGCAGTTCATGAGTTCAAGCCCCGCATCAGGCTCTGTGCTTACAGCTCAGAGCCTGGAGCCTGCTTTGGATTCTGTGTCTCCCTCTCTCTCTCTACCCTGCCCCCGCTCACACTCTGTCTCTGTCTTTCAAAAAACAAGTAAAATGTTAAAAAAAATTTTTTTTAAATCACAAACTCCTACACAGGGAAAAAAACAACAAATTCTGCTTATCTGTGGTTCTTCAGAAACGCAAGGAGAGAAGTGACAATGTGCCATTTCCAGCATATTCTCTGAGAGTTGTTGATTCCTATAGTACCCAATGCCCATTAATCTGAACTAGTCACAATGATTTAGCAAAAAGCAAAGAAGGAAGAGTCCTTTCCAAAAAAAAAAGAAATGAATTGCAGTTTATCAAACCTATATTAAGCTATTAAAGAAAGAACCACCCTTGCCAGAAATACCATAATCTCAAAGCATATCCTTAAAAGGAAACATCAACAAATCAACATTTATCAAACGACTCCCAAGAAGTACACTGGGAGCTAGAGGGACATAAAGATAGTCAAGCAGTCTCCACCTCCCAAAGCTTTCATCTTCTTTGGGAGATGAAACGTTCATGAACAATTACAATGTAAGCAAATGCTGTAAGTGCTATACCCATGAAACAACTGCAGTACAAACTGTAAGTTGAAAGGACTTTGGAAGTCTTTTGTCCAAACCTCTCCCTTGTCTGAAATCCATTCTACAATATTTTTATAAAACATGTATTCAATCTAAGTACACCAGGGATGAAGATATCACAGCCTCACAGGCAATTCAGAAGCAATGGAAGCTAGGAGCCAAAAAGAGGTGAAGAGTTTACATTCAAAGAGATGATGTTTAGAAATAAGAACTTGAAAGTCAAATGACAGCAAGTAAATACAAAACCAATTATGAAGAACAATACACTAAAGGAGCACTATTAGCACAGGGTCCATTATGACACAAATCCAGAGAAAAAGCAATGGGACATTGTAAAATCATTCCCAACAAGAGTTTTGATTATCAAAGGGGGTGGGGGTAGAATAAATCAAGGTGAAATTCTATTCTATCTGCCCCTTAAACCACCCACTCTTCCCTAGCTCTCCCTGCTCTGTAGGACACTTTTATTTTCACCTGAGCCAAGAGAGGAAGAGAAACTGGTATTGACTCATTAGCTACAATACGTCAGGCATGAATTCATATGTCATTGAATATATGTAGAATAAGAGCGATACTGGGGATTTGGAGCTCCTCTGAGGTGGGCTCAAGGAAACTGACCTAGAAGCCAAATTTATTATTCTATTTTAGAAACATTTAGAAGGCAGCTTAACAAAGAGGAAAGAGTAGCAGAGACCTAAAGACAGAGGTCTGTACTTGGGATCTGGTCCTGCATGTGACTGCAAAACTTGTTGGGCCTCTCCGGATGTCATTTTCTTCAGACCTACCCCATCCACCTTACAGAATGTTCTAAGAACCAAAATGGAATACATACGTAAAAGGATTCTGTAAACACAACACATCATTGATATCTATTTATTCATCTAACAAGTATTTGCTGAACATCTATAATATTCTAGACTCTGGGCAAGGTCCTTGCTCTCATGGTTGTGTTCTCTAGTAGGTGGGAGATAGATAACCAACACAAACAAATGAGTCAATAAGAATTTCCAAGAGTGATAAATGCTCTCCAAGAGTGATAAATGCTCTAAAGAAAATAAAACAGGTGATGTAAAAAGAGTGACTAGGAGAAAGGGAACCACTTTCAATGGAATAGTCATAGAAAGCCTAGCCAAAGTTCTATCACTGAGACCTCAAAGACTTCTTCAGCGAAATAAAGAGCTGGGGACATAAGAAATAAGACAAGCTTAGCATGTATGAAGCACTGAACAAATGAGGTATGTCTGCAACACAGTAGGTAAGGAAAAGTATTAAGAGATAAGGAGGGAAAAGTGAACACGGGCCAAATCCGGTATGGTCTTGGACCATTAAAAGGATATGATAATTACCATAAAGCTCTTTTTTTTATCAACATGGTCCAATAAACCGAGCCATTCATACAAATATCTCAAGTATACATTATCAAAAGTAGGACGCTTCCAACTTTCTAACTTAGCAATGACATCACTAAAAAACAAGTGGAAGGATCTATACAACGGCCCTAACATTAAATTTGTAAGAACTATATCTAAACAAAGACATCATTTATTATGTTTGGTTAACACAAATAGTCAAAAAAAAAAAAAAAAAACCCTCTATAGTAAATAGAACTGACAGAATTATAGAATTTGAGTTAAAAAAAAAATTTGAAGTTTTAACAGAGAAAATATCAGTTCCTTCAGCAAACATTTATCAAGCACCTACTATGTGCCAGGCATTTTCTAAGCACAAAAGATACAGCAAAATAAATCAATGAAAATTTAAGCAATAAGTAAGCGAAGATTTAACTGTAGAAGTATCATAATACCAGAACTGAATTTGAACTTCTGCCTCAGCATTTTCTGAAACAGGAGTTGTAGGCTTAGTCAGTGTACCTGTCAGGAATCAAACTTACCAAGGAATTCTTAATCACTTCACTTCTATAAAATTCTGGAAAAGAAGGAAAAAAAACAATAAGTGATATGAAAGAAAATAAGCTCATTAACTCTTAATCCTGCAAATTTTTAACATTTGTTCCAGTAAAACATTTATAATATTTTCAAGGGATCTAATTTCCCTATATTTTCTACAAAAATTATTTTTCTGCAAAAAAATAAATAAACATAAATTAAAAGATTTTAAAGGAAAAAACATTAATAAAGAAAAATCAAAGCTTGTTAAGATTTAATTTAGTAAATTTTACCCCAGATACAAATTTGAGCCCTTAGAAGTTTAGACTTTCTTCTCTCCTACCTTATGGCCACTCTGCAAAAACTGATTCCATCTGCTCTGTTTTTCTCAAACATCTCTAATATGATCATCCATCATAGTACTGTGGAACGGACAATGATCTAGCAACCAGGTAACCTAAGTTCTACTTCTACCTGTCATTAACATTCTGTCTTTTTAATCTCCTTGGGCCCATTTCTCATTAGACAACTTAGAGAATTAGACTAATAAGCAAAGGTCCTCTTGCAAGCTTTGAAATTTCATGATTCTACAAACCTTCATGCGTATTGTACATGTTAACAAAACCTGAAGGCACAATCAAGAGAGAAATGTCTCAGATATTCACACAAACATCGCCTCTTCTGACCCTGCTGAAGTCACCATTGTGATGCTCTGTCTCTCAAGAGCTTACAAGGACCCTGGTATCCTTGTGTTGCTATAAGAGAAATTTCCCAGGTGTGATGCACATACCACTGGTACTTGAGATGATTTTAGGTGATACACGGACACACTTACTTTTTTCTTACGTATTTGAATTTATGTTTCATATATTCATCAACCCCCAATTGTAAGCTCTGAAAGGACAGGAGCAATTGTTTTGTACAACTGCTGTCTCCTCAGCACGTAAAACCATTCCTGGCACAGAGCAGACACTCAATAAATATTTCGTAATTAAATGAACAATTTTACTTAGACATAAGTTTAAAAATAAGGAACTTAAACATATAAAGTATGCAACATTATAGATGAAACTCAAATATAGTGAAACATGCCAAAGAAGTCCATGACTGAAGCTTAGGACTAGTCAGGCAATAAATGAATAGCAGGCCTATGCACACATAAAACTCCAATGGGTAAAGCACTTCTTGATATACTACTTACATTACTGTAGGTTTGTCTTTCTTAAAAAAAAATTAAAAAGATAAGGATGATTATTTTATTCCGTGGAGAGATAGTCACAATGTATTAAGTAGGGGGAAAAGTTCCAAAATAAAGTTTACAACAGGATCCAAATTTTTATAATTATGTTAATAATGTTTATCCTAGGTGATAGAATTAGGCTGCTAACTTTTTCTACTTGGCAGTTTCTATTTTTCTATTTTGAACAATTATTTAAAATAAGAAAAGGAATAATTCTGGGGTGCCTGGCTGCTCAGTCAGTCAAGCATCTGACTTTGGCTCAGGTCATGATCTCGCGGTTCATGAGTTCAAGCCCCATGTCGGGCTCTATGCTGACAGCTCAAAGCCGGGAACCTGCTTCGGATTCTGTGTTTCCCTCCTTTCTCTGTCCCTCCCCTGCTCGCTCTCTCTCTCTCTCTCTCTCTCAAAAATAAATGCACATTTAAAGAAAAAAAAGAAAAGGGATAATTCTAATTGTTTTTAAAAGGACTCCTCTACTGATGAACATTCAGGTTACTGGTAATTTTTAGATATTTCAAGTAAGTTATAAATAAACAATCATTTAGAGATATATATTCTAGACCCTTGAATCTATAAGATAAACATTTAGAAGTAAAATGCAAGATTAAAGGAAAAATAGTTTGTGTTTAATAGATATTACCATGTTGTTCTCTAAAAGTACTGTACCAATTTACAATCTTACTTGTGAAAACCCCAACATTAGACAACCCTAAGTATCATTCTTTTCATTTTTCCCATATGATAATCAATTACTCCAACCATAAATTAACTATAAAAGTTTATGTGTGTAGGTGTGTGTGTGGGTGTGGCTGTATTCTACTTTATCCGTAGCATGTTTATTTTTAGGGGGGAAAACTAAAAGGGCTTAAAAAATGTTTTTTTATTACAAAGTACTTTCATGTTATAATTTATTTTTGTATTGTTTGAATTTATTGCAAGCATGTACTACTTTAAAATCAATGGGAAAAAAAGATATTCCTCTTTTCTTTAGAGAGAATTCCTCAATTTAATCTGCAAAGTGTCTAAATTAAACAGTTCCCAAAATATATATCTTTACCTCTAAGAGGAGTATCACTATTTCTTCCAAAACTTTGCTGACGAAATATATGTATAAAAGAAACTAAACAATAGGCTTTCTCCATTAGACCTTCAAAACAGGCTTGCTAATTTAAATGGAGAGAGGTCAACAAAAAAGCCACACACAAAATCATGGAGTACAGGGCAATGTCTAACATGGGCCTACACTGTTCACCATTCTGTTACACCTAAAATAGTTTCAATAAAATTAGCAGCATGATGCAAAACAAAATAGTGAATGGAGGAGAATACAGAGCCAAAACATAGTTCCAATCCCCAATCTACCTATCAGCTTTATCCTGGACAAGTCAATTAACCTTTTGGGCCACATGGTTCCTTCACCTTTCAAAGGACAATGACACATGGAAGATAACAAGATTACTGTGAGGCTCAAATGAAATAGCGAATCAAAAACACTTTATAAACTATACTTTTTATTAACACAGTTCTATTAATTTTTATTAACTCAATTTAAGCAAAACTATTCGATAAGTAAATTTTCAAGTCATCCAAGACCTATTTCTACATGAAAGGGATGATTAGATACAAATGCTTCTCTATCCATGCTAAGTAAGACCTAAAAAAAACCAAAACAAAAACAAAAACAAAGCAATTAGAGAATGTAGAGCATGGTTTCAATGGCATGTTTTGGCTGTTATGCAGCATTCCATTCATTCAACAAATGCTTTTTTTAGTACCTCAACCTCACTCATAAAGGAGGAATACAAACTTAAAGGTTACTATAAAATTATTTTTCACCTATCAGATCGGCAGAAATTCAAAAGTTTGATTGCACAGTCTATTGGTGAGCCTGTAAGGGAAAAGCCACTCATACATACCAAGTGGGAATGTAAACAAAGACAGTTTTGCAATATCTACCAAAACTATAAGTACGCATTCTTTGTACTTCCACTTCTTGGAAATTTACCCCATAGCTAAACTAGCACTCATACAAAATAACGTACTTATGAAGTTAGTCAAAGCAGTACTGTGCATATGACAAGAACCACCTAAATGCCCACCAACAGAGGCCAGTTAAATAAATTCTGGTACATCTATTCAATGCAAAAATATTCAGAAAAAAAAATTACGGAAGCTCTCTGTGAACCAATATGGAAAAACGTCTAAGGCATTTTAGGTGAAAAATGGAAAGCACAGAAATATATGTAGTTTTGTACTATTTTTAGTTGTATTTGCATAAAGAATCTCAGAAAAGAGAAACAAGAAATGTAGAACAGTAGTTTTTAGGCTGGGGTAAAAAACTAGGGAATGGGACAGGTGAAAGAAAGAGTTTAAGCCTTTATATATATTTTGAACCATGACTGCATTAGCTATTCAAACAATTAAATGAAAAAAATATACGAGGGTTTACTATGTGCCAAGCATTATTCCAAGTGCAGTGAACAAAACTAACCTAAAATCTTCTGGATTATATAGAGTTAATCTTCTGATGTATTCAAAATAGCTGGCTGGCATTCCAGGAGAGGACAGGCACTCAGCATTTTGTGGGTGAAAAAAGAACTATGTCTAAAGAACAAAATTGATTTTATAAAAATTCCAAGTTTAAGAGGGAATCACAATTAGAACGTAGCTCTTCATCCATTAACACAAGGCTTTGCTCTTTGGGGATGTGACGATTTGAACTACCTAAAAAGTAGGCAATCTCCCAAGAGCACTAAAAGATGTCAAAAGTCAAAAAATCTCACACATAACTTCTTAGGATCTGCTGTGAATTCAGCCAACATAAAAGAATAACTTAGAAATCAGTATTTCAAATATTCTCCCCCGTAAAAAAAAAAAACCTTTCTTTTAAAACTAAGAAATGATGCCACTAAACAGGTGGTACGAGTGGTTTTGTGAGAAGAACCAAGTGGCCCCCTATCGTGGCATCCTACACCGAGGGCCACATAATGATCAGGAAATGAATATCTGGGCTTCTCATCAGAGGTCCAATAAGGTAAGGTGGATTAACTAGGCTTCCTAAGGAAAGAGCTTCCCAGTTCCTCCTATGGTAGTTAAAAGTTATAAAGTCCGACTTGTGTGCCCAAAAGAGGACCATAGACAGACTTCATTCAACCATGACATTTTGGAGTAGGCATTAACTCTCAGAATTATCAGTTCACTTATTTTAGGGATAAATTAAGCAAAGTCACAAGAGGAACTAAATGTCCTAGCTAAGGGACTTGCCAATTAGTGACAGACTCCACCACTAACAGAGACTTCCCTGTGGTCTATACCAGCTATTCCCTAACTATGAGAATGAGCATTTCATTGAGGGAACTTTTAACTTCTAAACTCAAGATGTAATCTGAGCTAGAAGGAAAAAAAAAAGTCATTTTGTTTCCATGGCATCTCTTAGACAACTTTTTTGCAAGATGGTCATCAACCAGACCCATGACTACTCTCTTCTTAGAAACTACTACAATTGTTAAAAAGAAAAGAGGGGGGGGGGGGGGGGCGGGGTGCCTGGGTGGCTCAGTCGGTTAAGCATCCAACTTCGGCTCAGGTCATGATCTCACAGTTTGTGGGTTCGAGCCCCGCATCGGGCTCTGTGCTGTCAGCTCAGAGCCTGGAGCCTGCTTCGGATTCTGTGTCTCTCCATCTCTCGGCCCCTCCCCTGCTCATGTTCTGTGTCTCTCTGTCTCTCAATAATAAACAAACGTTTAAAAAAAAAAAAAAAAACTACTACAATTGTTAACATTACAAATCACCAAATACCTAAAATGTGCTAAGTACTATGTGAATTACTATTATCAAAGAGAACACTGGACCAAGAACATATAAATTTTATGAAGATAATCAAGGACTAATTATAAAGAAACATATCAAAAATTTTAAACGCTCTGGCATTGTCATATATGGCTAATGATAATAGGTCTGAAAAAATGCTTATACCCCTGGGACAAATAATAACCAAACTGTTCCCTTTTCCTTCTGGACACATAGGAAGACAACATATCCCAGTCCTTTCTTCATCTAAAAAGGACTACACTACTGATTTATGACCAATGGAATGTGATGGAATTTATGGGGGCCATTTCTGTTATAAAAATCTCCCTCAAATGATCCTCCTCTCTTGCCATGCCCCAAGTCATGTATTGATGATAGCAGCATTCCAAAACAGAAGAAGCCTGGATACCTGAGTCACCACTTAGAGGACAACTGCCAATACCCTGCCTGATAAAGAACACCTGCATTGGGCTTAGTGTAAGAAATGTATTATGTTATGCCACTGAGATTTGTGGTATTTGTTATTGTAGCTAGCATTAATCATTCAGATTAATATAACTGTTTTTTAGAAATGCAATATTTACAATGAAAAGTAAGAATGAAATAAAATTATATGACAATGGCAGAATTTAGAGTCTTTTTTCTCACCCTTAAAAATTATTTTAACGCTATTTGCGTTGTGCTACCCTATATAATTCCTGACTGAATCTCCTAATTAGCATATACTGGTATTGAAATTTAAAAAAAAACAAAAAAAGATGTTAAATGACTACTGTTTTAATAATGGTTTTTAAAAGTAATTAAAACCAAAAAGATAAGACATTGTTTGAATTTTTCATCTTTCTTTGCCAGAGGACAAAATTCAAATAAGCCTTTAGTACCTCTAATTAAAATAATGCCACTTTTTGTTAATATAAATAGACCTTCAATCACATCTTACCAAGTGTTATCACCTGATCTCAGTTGTTCCTCACAAATATCTGTCTTGCCAATTTCATAAGGCATCATCTCCACTTTACAAATGGGAAAAGTGCGGTTCAAAAAGACATGATCTTTGTCCAATGTCACACAGCTAGTAAATGGCTGAGCTAGACCTACTATGCATGTATTTGCAATCCTAATCCAATATTCCTGTCATACACCATGCTTGTTCTCTTCTACCATCCAACATAGGTCAATGGATTATATCCAAGTACCTTTCGTCCAATATGTATTCAAAAGGTGCTTGTGATTTTGAATCAAATATTTGGTCTACTCTCAGAATTGTCACTTATGGAGCAGTCCACAGTACAATAGGTACAAATGAATTCAAGGAAACCATGGCATTCTTCTAAAAATGACGCCATATATACACAAGGAATTACCGATATGAGAAGACATAAACTGGTCCTAATTTTACCAAAATATTTCAACAATTATATTTTAAAGAAAACAAAATTAGTACTGTATGCTGGACTCATATAGTATATTTTAATGATACCAACTAGAATAAAAACATTAATAGCTAACATGCCTAAATAAATGATAAATTTATCAATTTAAGAACTATCCAAAAGCCCTGTTTCTTTTATATATGATATATGTAACTACTGCTCATTAAATATTTTCAGACAGTATGACAATTTTGCTTCCCAATAAGCAATAACAGCAAAGCGAGGGCACTGTTACTCACTTGTATTACGAAAGAATAAAAATGAGATGTAACAATCTGTAGGCAAGTCCACAGATTCTCTTACCTTTGTATATCTTTTCAGTATTACACAAGTGAAGTGTGAAGTAGGTGTCAAGGAGCTGATGGCCATTTCTATTAACAATATTCCGGGCAGCAATGTTCCGAAGGTGTCTAAGACGCCGCTAAAAATTAACAACAAAAAAGAGGGACATGTTCAGCTTTTTCCTCATAAAACTTTCTGAAAGTTACAATCCAAAAATGAAATACAGTTAAGCTATCCCATTTATTTGTTAACCCAGCAACCTTAACCCAGTCTCTTATTTATGATTTAGTATCCACTCTGTCAAATAGGAATTATACCTGCCCCATCTCCTTTATGGGGTTGTTGTGAGCATGGAATGACAACAGATATAAAATATTTTCAAAAAGCATAAATGTTATATAAGTGCTATTTACCTGTAAAGAGCATTAGTATTTCCTGGAACATAAACCAAGTAGTAATTTGTTTTCTTCCCTTCGGAAGGATACCGGAGACATGCAAGTCCGTCTCATACCAACAGACAAGCAGTTTTTACATACATATACCCCAGCTGCTTGTTCAGTCTAGATGCCAGATCATCTGTACGACCAGGAAAAGATGCTTAGCCAAAACACAACTCACTGGTCACTCCAGCCAGCCAATAACCCAACTGTTGTGAGCTGAAATTAAATCCTCACCTGACCAACAGCCACCCAATCTCTTTCCTGATCAGGCCTCCTGCCCAACAACTTCTCCAACTAAGATGCACAAATCATTGGAGCCCCAAGTGTTGAAAAGGCAAATGCTCCATAAGCAACGGTAGAAATCAACAAAACTGGAAGTTAACAGACAGCCAAGTAATAGCATACCAAAAAGAGAAGATGTTGGCAATGCTCAAGTCTGTGCCCATCAGATTCATTCCCAAAGGCTAGTTCCCTCTGTCAGATAATTATTTTCAGACTTAAAAACAGAAATCAAGTGCTCAGTTTTGTTTTTTAACTTTTTTTTTTAACATTTATTTATTATTGAGAGACAGAGAGACACAGAGCATGAGCAAAGGAGGGGCAGAGAAAGGGGGAGACACAGAATCTGAAGCAGGCACCAGGCTCTGAGCTGTTAGCAGAGAGTCCGATGCGGGGCTCGAACTCACAAACCGTGAGATCATGACCTGAGCTGTCAGACACTTAACCGACTGAGCTACCCAGGCGCCCCAAGTGCTCAGTTTTAAAAAATGCTTACAGCTCTCCCTTCAGGCTGAAAGACAGCCCAATCTACTAAGGTAAGACCATCTTCAATTACATGTGCAGCCAGCCAGAAAAGTGCAGTTCTTTCTTTCCATGCACATACCAACCTAATCTTTTCTCCCAATCTAGCGATTAAGATTCTTTAATAGGGAAGGTTATTGTCTAATAAATTGGTTTAATCCTCTAAGTATGAAAAGCCCCAAATATATTTATGAAAAGTTCCTAGGGCTTACTCTAAAAGACTCATTTTTCTACAATCTGCCAATGGTTTCCATTTCATACCCTGGATTACAGCAACTATCTCCTCCTATATATTTTTTATTAGCCCTCTCACTCAAGATTTTAAATTAACAGGAACCACTAATTACCTATATACAATAACCACATCTATTTTGCTGTAAGACTGCGATCTTGATCTTCTGTTCGAAGACCTGAAAATATTACCCAAAGTCTCTAGAATGAAGTACAAACTTTCCATATTGCTTTCAAAGCCCTATACAATCTGACCTCTCCACATCCTATCCTTATTTTCGACTAGATCTTCCACATAGCCAACCCCTCAGTCACACATGAATGCTTAAGATCCCATGAAAAAGATAATGCACGTTCCTAGCTCCAGGCTTTTGTTAATTCTAGCCCCGTCGATCTAAAATCCATTTTCTTAAAGGAGATCCCATTTCTACTTCAAAGTTTAGGAGAAAAGATTCCTCCTTCCTGAGTCTCTAACTGAAATTAGTTGCTCCTTTATTTGAATAAATAAGAACTTTGCTTCTTCTCTCCTAGAGCACTTATATCATTCAATCTAGTCTTAAAAGTCATTGGTTAGTTATCTTCCCTATTAATCTAGGAGGAAAAGACTTGATGACAGAGACAATTACCATCACTACACTATCAGCACTTATTAAATGCTTACCATTTATGGTAATGCATGCATGTGCCATGCACTGTGCTAAACACTTCATACATATGATCTTATTTAACCCTCCTAACAACCCCATGAGGTTAGGTTTTACTCATTATTGTGATTCATCTCTTTATCCCAACATTCCTACAAAACCAAATATAAACAGTAAATAATAAATGAGCAGGATATCTCAAAAGAAGGAAGGAAAGAAGGCAGAGGAAAGCAAAGGGGTTATACCTATATACATAGGTATATACCATACACTATCTCCTATATGTGTGTGTGTGTGTATATATATATATATATATATATGTACATACGTGTATATATATATATATACACACACACGCACACACATACACACACACACACACATGTGTGTGTATGTATTTATAATTATAACTGATACAACTTGGTCTTTACACTCCCCTATTGCTATAGGGGACAGAGCAAGCAATGATCTATCCTTCAACTCAAGAGAATAATTTTATGACAAAATAATAATAACGGAACAGACTGCTTTACAAAGCAATGTGCAAGGCTTGGACAGAGACTGAATCTACAGTGGATACACAGATATTGGTGAAGAGATCTTTCCACTATCTAGGAAGTTGGCAAAACCAGCTTCAAGACACCTTCTGACTCCAAGCTCTAGATTCTAAAATCAGTAATGGAGTCTACAAACATTCACCCAAGGTATCAGTATTCTTTCCAAGCTTCCCTCCACTCACACAGATAAAACAGAACTGACTCCATCGCAGCATTTTATAAGAAGATTTACAACAACAACAACAAAAACTCTTCCACAAATTAACCAACTATAAAGCACTGACTTTGGGTTGTACAACTTTTTACCTTTTCCCTTATTTTATTTATTTCAAAAGCAGTAGGTAAGTATTCTTATTACACCATGATTAAACTACAAGATGCTCCCAGTAGCTAGGACAAAGGAAATTAACCATTTATGAGTAAAATATTGATGTCATCTTGGTGAAAAGGTAGCAAATGTACACATGAACCCTCTTATGCCCTTTGTCTTGGCTTCCTCTTTAATGACATTCATTCCAATTTTATCATCAAGCTGCTTATTATTCCCCTAATGTTAACATTAAGGGAAACTGAATGAAGGCAATTCTCTGTATTATTTTTGCAACTTTTCTATAAATTTAAAATTAGTCCAAAATAAAGTGGTTTTTTTTTAAGCTATTGCCTTTTTCAGAGTTAGGAGGTGGGTAAGTAGGACAAAAAGACCACCAGTAAGACAACATTCACAAGCACTATGTAAGTGGAGCTCTTCTCCATTCCCACCATTCACCTCCTCCCTTTAGTCCCCACCCCCCTTCTGTCTTCCTCTCCTCCCCCTAAGACTTCATGCAGTTTAAATGAAACACTGGAAGGTTAAGCCAGAAACTCATAAAAATGATTACCTATGGGGGTGAGAGCAAGCTGAAGGGAATACAGATAAAAGCAAGACTTCCCTGATACTTGTTTACATAGTTTTGACTTCTGTACCATATAAGTGTCTTACATACCATACTCAAGAAATAAATAAGGAAAAGTTTAAACCCAACTAAACTTAGTCCAAAGTGTAATAGCAATACCAAAAATTACCACAAGTTTTAGGATATATCATCTACCTTCACCCAAACTATTACCCTATGATCCAATATTGTATTAAAGTATTGAAAAAATCAGTGACTTAAAGGATCCTTTCTTGCCTTCAGTTCCCCCATAAGAGCTATACTTGCAAAACGTAGAAATAGGGTTAGTTCCAGATATTTGTCTATCTTCCCCAACAATAATATAAATTCTAAGAGGAAACGACTATTTTATTTATAGTTGTATCTCCAGCATCTAGATGACTACCTAGCAAATAGCAGGCACACAGTGTTTTTTGATTGAATTCATAATTCTCCAGTGAATTAACCCAGTGAAGAATGTCTTGGTATGGCACAGGCCTTGCAATAGTCCTCAGTGGCCTGGAAACCTTAGATCCTGACACCCACCCACCAGACAGTGAGAAAATACAGAACTAAGAACTGAAAGTGGGGTAAAGCCTTAGCAGTGATTCTACTACAGCAAATCCTCAAGACTCACCTACATTCAATTGCTCTAGACTTTACAGCCTAGTGGTAGTTCATGGCCTGGTGGCACCAATAAGCATAAATACACTCCTTTTGAGCTTGGCTAAATAGAATTAAACATCAGACTTTCTCTTCAAATGGCCCACCTAAAGACAGTTAAAAATCAAATCCGTCTTATGATCTAAATTATCTCAAGCATCTCAGGAAAATATAAATATTCTGAGTAATTAAAATTTACACAGACTTTTGAATTATGCTTTATGGTAACATCCTATGCAGTTTTCTTTATCAGCAATCTCCTTAAACTTTGTCAAATGTTCTATGCCTTCATGGTTATAAAACACTTTGCGTATCATTCTTCAGCAGTAGGTTGGCAACAAAGTTGTGCTCTAAAAACATCCACTTCTAAAACTAAAGCTGAACAGACTTTAATCTTTAAACTGGAAGTAACATGGCTTAAAATCTTTGAAACTCAATCTATAAAACATCCTGTATAGACATTGAAAACATTCACTAACATATAAATTAAAATCTATTCAGCTTTGATTTCGAGGATTGATAGATATAACTGGAGCACAACTCTACTATCTGAGATGCTGGTGGTGAGGAAAAGACCAGTATTGCCCCAAATCCCTTAACATTTTAACAAATCTTTCAGATATAAATTCCTAAGTGGCATGTATTGTAGATTTGAAATGTTTGCTTTATAGTTTAAAAAAAAAAAAAAGAATAAGAAGAATTACTCATTAGTCATGACTGTAACTGGTGCCTCTAAAGAACCTACAATGGTTGTTTCTCTTGTTAATACTACTAATGCTTTTAGAAAACTGCTTCAAAACCTAACAGTAGTCTAAAGAAAGGGTTTTTTTGTTTTTGTTTTTGCTTGTTTTGTCATGCTCAGCACCTATTTGATTAAAACAAGGCCAAATAAAAGTGCAGATTTTCCTTTACAGAACCACTCTCTCCTACTATCAATCTATATCCTTCCTGTAGAATTAACTCTCTTCCAACTTCAAGGATATTCACATGATGACTCAGATCATGCCAATCAGCACATTTCATCCCCTGACCATAACATATGACTCAGTTAGGACCACTGAAAGACTCAGAAATTATATTAAATTTTTGAGAGGTTTTTTTTTTGGGGGGGGGGGGGAGTTTCCCCTCACTGGCCCTGAATCTGGAAGAATATAGGGTTAGAGATGCTGGCAGCTGTCTTTCCATCACAGTGAAACTGAAGAATGAAACCAACAAGGAAGAGAGCAAAATAAGACACGTGCGATTCAGGTCCTGCCGACAACTGAAGTCTCTGGATCAAACCATCCCTAAAATGAGAACTACAATGACAACCACGAGCCCAGACCCTATAAAACGGTCAAAGATTACAACTAGGGAGATTTATACTGTGATTTTTTTATTTAGAATTTACCCCATAACAAGTTAATAGATAAAGAGTAACATTCTAATTTAGTGGCAAGTTACAAAGAAATGTCTCATTTTGTTAACCATCCCCATGTTTTAGAAAATAATCATGGCTGGCAGGTCAATCCATTTTTGTTGATACAATTTTGAACCTCACCATGGGCAACAGCACAGCTTTAAAAACAGTCAAATCACACCCCAGAACGAAGAGAAATCCAAAGCAATTTTCAGTAGTGAAATAGGTCACTGGGGTGCTATATTCCTCCCAAGTTTCGCCATTCCTTGCAGGCATCTAAAATGTTCTGACTTCTGAGGTATAATAATGACCAAAGAGAACTAATGTGTCTTTGATCTTGTTCCTCATCACTGCCGTAAAGTGACTCAGGGAGGCTGATGGCCAACAGGAGGAGGACATGGCTCCCATTCACCCTTCCTTCCCTGTCTGTAACCCTTGCTTCAAAAACAAAAGTACTACGGTTCTTAAATTATAGCCACCCCACGCGTCCCGACCATCACCAAACTAAATAACCATCCCATACACACCTTTCATGACTTCTAAAGAGATATCTTCAAAACAAACTTTGAGTCTAATTTGCTTAATCTACAAGAGCTTTTATAAAGCAATAATATAATCAACAATCTATAGCCCAATAGAAAAGGGGGCCAAGGACATAAAAAGGCAGACCACAGAAAAAGACATGGAAATGGTCAATAAACATATGAAGAGATGTGTAATTACACTCATAATTAAGATATGCACAACAATCACTCCACCTTATGGCAGACTAGTTTCCAAACAGTTTGCAAACAATGGTTGTACCAATACATCACATTCCGCATGCTCTGTTACAATGTGATATTGCCACCCCTCCATTAAAAAATGGGACCTATGTTCCCTCCCCCTTCCACGTGGGAAGGCCTGCGACTATGGCAGAAATTAGACTGCATGACTTCTGAGGCCAAATCATAAAATTATCTAGTTCTCTTAGAATCCTCTTTCTTAGAACCCAGTCACCCGAATGCAAGGACAGCAAGCAGCTATGTGAAAAGGACTTCGTAGTTCTTCGCCACAGCCTTGAGTGAGATCCCAGCTATAGCCAGACTTGTAAGTGACCATGTCAGCCCCCAGCCTTTGAGCCACCAGAAATGACATCAGGTAGAGTCAAGCTGTTCCCACCATGACCAAACCAAACTGCTGAATTACAAGCAAAATAAATGATGATGTTGCTTTATGCCACTAAATTTTTCTTCTTACCTAGCAATAGAAAATGAAGAGATCTATCTGATTAAATAACCTATTTAGTCTTTGTCACAGTTGATAAAAGTAAGGAAAATTATGCTAGAGGAAATATAAACTGGTTCAACTTAGAGGGAGGGCAATTTAGCCATAATTACTAAATTTTAAACTGTATATAATATTTGACTAAGCAATTCCACAAGTCAAAAAATGCATGCAAATATGCTTATTCTGATATTGGCTCTAAAAGCAAAAATTTAATAATGACTCTTAAATTGTGGTACATTCATACAATGGAAAACTATGTATCCATTTTTTAAGAAGTGCTAATATGGAACACAAAAGAACATGAAATTTTAAATGTTTGCATGAAGAAATATTACTATATACCCTGAATGATACAGATCAAGGGGTGCCAACTTATTCTATAAAGAGACAGAGAAAAAATTATTTTAACTTTTTCATGGCATATCGATTCTCTTCATGTTCTTGTTTGTTTGTTTGTTTACAATCTCTTAACCATGGTAACCTCTCTTAGTCTCCTCAGTTACAAAAGCCAGTGACTACTGGCCAGTTTGCTAACCTCTCATGTTGATAATCACAGACACTATGAGATAATATTTTTAAGGAGCATTTGGTTTAGAAATGTAGTCAAACTTGTTCTGGACAGCTTCCCCCTTTCCTATCCTCAATTCATTTCTTTTTTCAGGTCAGGCATTTGTTCTTGGCCTAGGAAGAGGCTAAATGCCATGGAGGAATAAGGCCCAGGTTGTTTCCAGTAAACTCAGGTTACCACTATTTTGGTGCACTTTTTTGAGGGACAACAAAAGCAAACCTGGGAGAAGATTAGTTTTCCACATTCCCACAGAAGGTAAAAATGTTGAATTACTGAATTCAGAACTTAAGCTTGATAAATTAGATCAGTCTTTTTAAAAAATACAAAAGCTCCTTCTATATTATAGCACTCTCAGTCACCTATTCTTTCTAATCTTTTGATCCCATCTGAAAGACTCCCTGTGAAAAGTTTTGAAAGAACCCAAAAATGCTTTATTTAAAACTAGTGCTTGGTGCTACTGCCTACAAGCAAGTAGCACCAACAGCCAATGTTACAGATTTGAACAAACAACCCACCAATTCTAATCTCTCATATAATACATTATAGCTCCTATCCCTGAGAGCTCTCTCTGACGCACATCACACAACCTTGGAATTAAAGCCTTTATTCTGACTCCACTCTGCTCTCACTCAGTTCTAGAATGTAATTCAGTCATTTGGTAAGCACTACTAAATTATAATACAGGCTTCTTCACAGGAAAAGACAAAATATATCTCTGAACTTTCTACATTTCTTATACATTTTGGCTCTGGGTGTTTAATCTCCACCCGATCCATCCCCAATCTCGGTGGAAGGTCTAAACTTGCCCTTTTTCCTCCATGTTTCCCTCTGGGAAACAAGCCTTCGTAGTGACAGGTCTAGCACTGTTCTCTGCACGTATCTCTCATCCTTCCTCTCTTGTTCCCTTCTTTCTTCTATTTTATCTTGCTGGTATTTCCCTCCCAGACCATGCCAAGAAATGTGGGGAGACAAACATGGCATTCCCTAATTTCAGAGTATGTAAACCCACTAAAGAACTGGAGTTTGTGCACACAAAAAACCCAATCTGAGGTAAAACTATCCAGCAGTACACTGTCAATGAGCATGTATTACAGAACTGTTATTCTACACATGTAAGACCAAAGAAGAAGACACAGAATTACCTAGAAGATAAAAATTGGAAGACAGAATACAACTGTCAGTGGTCCAAGTGTTAAAATAATAGCGTGCCCATAATTTGCTTCAATATAATTGGGGTAAGAGAGAGACTAGGTAGGCATATAATAAAACAAGATCTGCCCGGACGTGACAGTTCTTGAAGTTAGGTAATGGGTACCTGGGAGTTCATCACTCACCCCCTCATACATATACGCATTTCAATATACAGTGATATATACAACACACATTTCACTATATGTATTTCAATATTCACTGGAATTTCCAAAATAAAAAAGGTTTAAAGTAATACTGATAGGAATAGATAGAAAGGATAAGACCACATAGGAACCTAAAGCAAAAATGGGCTTAACAGGGAGACTAATTAGACAATGGATATGGTTGAGGATGAAGACAAGATTGACAAAGGAAATAAGGGAGTCAAAAGGCCCTTAGGGAAATATGGCGGTGCCTGGGTGAGCTCAGTCTCTTGAGTGTCCAAGTTTGGCTCAGGTCATGATCTCATGTTTCATGAGTTCAAGCCCCATGTCGGGCTCTCTGATGTCAGCACAGAGCCTGCTTCAGGTCCTCTGTGCCCCTCTCTCTGCCCTTCCTCCACTCATATGCATGCTCTCTCTCTCTCTCTCTCTCTCTCTCCCTCAAAAATAAATAAACATTAAAAAAAAAATCAGTAAATTTTACTACATAAAATGTTTTTAAATTATGCATGGCAGGGGAGGTTGGGTGGCTCGGTCGGTTAAGCATCCAACTTCGGCTCAGGTCATGATCTCACGGTTCGTGGGTTCAAGTGGGCTCTGTGCTGACAGCTCAGAGCTTGGAGCCTGCTTTGGATTCTGTGTCTCCCTCTCTCTCTGCCCCTCCCCTGCTCGTGCTCTGTCTCTGTCTCTCAAAAATAAATAAACCTAAAAAAATTTTTTAATTATGCGTGGCAAAACTATCATATGTAAAGTCAAAGGAAAAAACAACCTAACCAAAAATTTTTAATTCACATAACAAGCCAATTTCACTGAAACATAAAGAGTTCCTAAAAACCAATAAGAAAAAAAAATCCAAAAACCCAACAGAAAAAAAATTGCAAAAAATATTAACAGATAATTCACAGAAATGGACAAACAGCACTTAAACATTTCTGAAAAGATTCTCAACCTCACTCATAAGAGAAATGCAACTTAAAACTACACTAAAGTTGGCACAGACCAGAAAGTCTGATAACCTATTCAGGGGCAAAGCAGTAGCAAAACAAGCACTTGGTTGAAAAGAGCAAAACAGGCAAAAACCTCTAAAGATGGCAATCTGTCAGTATCTACAAAATTACAAACGCACATATTCTCTGATCCAGCAACTCTACTTCTTCACTTGTGAAAAAATGTATACTTAGTGATATCCATTATAATGTATGTAATACACTATTGTTTGTTACTAGCAAAAAACTGGAAATACGTTAAATGTCCATCAATAGGGAACCTGCTAAATTATGATATATCCTCTAGTGGAATACTAAGTGGCCAGAAAAAATAAATTATGTGGCAGCTCTTTGAGCACTGATATGGAAGAATCTACAAGACAGACTATTAATTAAAAAAAAAAAAAACCCACAAAAGTTTATACAGTGTGTTTAACATGTTATCGTCTGTGTTTCATAGGGAAAAAATATATAATTACGTAAATACTGGAGGTACACACAATATAATTGATAACACTGTTTGCCCCAGGGAAGGGAAAATGGGTATTTGGGGCACGGAGTGATACGGAAACTCTTCACAGCACCCTCTTATATACCTTTGAATTGTGATCCATATGAATATATTATCCACTTTTTAAAATAAAACAAAATTTACATTTTTAAAAAAACAGAGGGGCACCTGGGTGGCTCAGTCGGTTAAGCATCCGACTTTGGCTCAGGTCATGATCTTGCAGTTCATGGGTTCGAGCCCCACGTCGGGCTCTGCGCTGACAGCTCAGAGACTGGAGCCTACTTCAGATTCTGTCTCCGGCTCTCTCTGCCCCTCCCCCGCTGGTGTTCTGTCTCTCTGTCTCTCAAAAGTAAATAAACATTAAAAAAAAATTTTTTTTAAACCAGAAATGGCAACCAACCTTTAAGCACAGATATCTGTGATAGCCATTACCAGAAGCAGTGTGACATATTGGTAAGAGTTCAAACTAGAGTCAATAATCCTGAACTCTGGGTGGTTCTACCATTTACTCATGGGCAAATCACTTACTCTCTCTGAGCTTGTTTTCCCTCCCATAAAATGGAGATATTTCCTGCATGCCTACCTCTGTGGGTTATTTTAAGGATCAAATGAAATAATGGATATAAAAGCTCTCTGAAAAATCACAAAGTACTTTATAAATATAAAGTATTAACAGAAATAGGAATGTTGAGAAAGGGATGTGGTTATCAGTGTAAGATGATGAATTGGTTTAGGCATTTCTAATTTGAAGTGAAGAGACAGATTTAGAATTCATTTATCTAAATAAAGGTGCTATGGTCTCAAGTATGTAACAGATTTCCAAAGGACAACATTCAGTAAACAGAATTACAAAACTACAAAACTGGAAACCCTCCTGAAGGTCACCTAAGCCTTTGCTACTCAGGATCACATGGGAACTTGCTGGAAATACACAACCTCAGGTCCCACTATAGACCTACCCAGTCAGAACCTACCTTTTAACACGATCCCCAGGTAATTTTTATGTACATTTTAAGTTTAATAAGCACTAATATAGCCATCTTATTCATTTTTCAGATAATAAAACTGGGGCCACAGGGGCACCTGGGTGGCTCAGTTGGTTAAGCATCTGACTTTGGCTCAGGTCATGATCTCATGGTTCGTGGGTTCGAGCCCCACGTCAGGCTCTGTGCTGACAGCTCAGAGCCTGGAGCCTGCTTTTAATTCTATATCTCCCTCTCTCTACCCTTCCCCTACTCATTCACTGTCTCTGTCTGTCTCTCAAAAATAAATAAATGTAAAAAAAAAATTTTTTTTAATACAAATAAAATAAAACTGGGGCCATTAGTAAAGGTACTTAGCCATGTTCACATTGTTAATAAATACCAAAATCAAAATGTGGAGCCAGGCCTGATCTCTTGGACTACACGTATTTATATGCATGTACAATATGTATTTGCTTCCCAGACTCCGTGTTTCAAAACCTCAGAGGCATCTTTGCCTTGCAGATATCCCATGACCCCACCCCATTTCTGATCAGCCACCAGCCCATCAATTCTTTCTTTCTTCACAGTATCTCTGGCATATGTTCCTTCTTTTCCACATCCTTCATTCACTGCCCTAAAACTATGGCTGTGCTTACCATGAAAAACCAGCTCCCTTCTCTTACGCATGTATCAACTTCCTCTTCTGCAAACAAGAGCTCTGTTACAAATAGTAAGCTCTAAATAATTCCTAAAGAAGGGGCAAGCCATTAAAAAGCATTAATATTAGCATAAGTGATTCCTGGCAGAATCTATGTTTGAAACCTAGCAAGAATAGCAAACTAGAATTTGGTAATCCTAATCCAGAAACTTCCTGTTTTCACTCCCTCTATTTCTTTCCCATCACCTCCTCCTCTTTACCCTAGAACTAACCCAGGTTGCCTTCACCTAATAAGACCCTTCCACCACAATTAGGCTTTACTACATATATCCAAAGGCTCCAGATCTACTTTCTATTACGTCTTTCATCCCAGTGTGTCCCAATAAACTCTCAACATTCACAAACATTCTCGTATCTTCATAATTCTCTCCTATAAACTGTATCCTAACAAACCAAACTATTTCAACATTTCTTGAGTACCCATCATGTGCCAGGAACTACACAATAAAACGGAAGTCTAAATACTTTTGAATATCTTTCCTACATAAATTTAGGAAATTAAAAGCCCTGGTCTCTGCTCTGTTGGCATTTCTACACCAAGAAGTTTTGACGTGTTTAAGAGCAAATAATATAGGCAGACTTTTACAGATGCTCAGGCACAAGAGCTGTAGACAGACAGAGTAAGCCCCCCACAACACGAAGGCTGACTCCTGTGCAACAGTCTGTACAGCACGAGGGTTAACAGTTGTAGGACTCTCATGTACAAACTGGGTTCAATTAAATCAACCTGAAAAAACAAAGGGAGTGTGCTTCAATTCAAAATCAAATTGTGGGGTATTTGTCCAATGATCCCAAACGCTGCCTCTGTATTATAGCCGAGACTTGGCAGGCAGGTTTGAGCCCCACTGTGCTGCCACCAGGGAATGTATTTAAGCTCTCAGAAGCTTCACATTCCTCATCTGTAAAGGGGAGCTAATGACAGGCTGTATTTCACAGAACTGTAATGAGGAGCACATACAGTAACTGCAAAGTACTTAGACACAGTGCTGGAACCATGATAGTTCAATAATGTTACTATTATTCTCAATCACCCTAAAGTTTCCTCATTCTTTTGTGATCAGTTTACCTGTAGAGCTTCAAAGTCTATCCACTGAACTGGAGGTATACAGGTTTGTGAACATACAGGCAGAGATGAAACTGGAAAACTGCACTTTAAATCCAACAAGCAGAGTGAGATAGTGGGAAAAGCTTTGAATGTAGAACCAGAATAGTTGCAGATGATGAACTCTAGCTCTTCCATGTTCTTGTCTGAGCCTTGATTTTCTCCCCTGTCAAATGGGAGAGATGGCTCTAACTACTGTGGCTAAAATCCTGAGAATGGTTTTAAAGAGATTAGCTACTACAAACAAAGCAGCATGGGAAAAGACAACAGGGTAAGAATGGGAAACCTGTTCATGAATAACTTTTAAAGGAAACTTCTACAATGGTATGTGACAAGAAGCCATAAATCTTGGGGGAGGGAAATCTGGCAGTAAATGGTAATCACAAAGTTAGAATAAAATGAATACCTACAATTAAGCAGACAAACAGCAAATCACCCTTTATGACCCAGCTCCAGAATTCCCACTTTTGATATATCCTTCCTGACCTCCCTGTCCCATCCACTACCCCAAATGAAGATGATCACTCCTCCCCTCTATGCTAGGACTACACTGTGGACATGCCACCATCACAGCACTTGCCACAATCGCGCTTTATTGCCAATGCCCCTCCCCAAAAGAGGGGTGATTTCTAAATACAGAAACCAAGTTTTATTCTTCTTTATGCCCACAGCCCTTAGCACAGTCCTGGTACAAAGTAGGTCCTCAGTAAGTGTTTGATGGATGAACCAATGAGTAAAGCACAGACAATCTTAGCTATTTTACTATGCCATCTAAGGCAGTGCCCTTGCATTTAAAGTTATATTTTATGCATAGCTCTTAATAGCACATATTTTAAGGGCGCCTGGGTGGCTCAGTCAGTTAAGTCAGTTAAGTGTCGACTCTTGATTTTGGCTCAGGTCATGATCTCACGGTTTGTGAGTTCAAGTCTGCATCAGGCTCTGCGCTAACAGAGTGCAGCTTGCTTGGGATTCTCTCTCTCTGCCTCTCGCCTGCTAGCACAGTCTGTCTGTCGGTCTCTCTCTCTCAAAATAAATAAACATTAAAAGAATTAAAAATGAAAAAAATAAACCAACCCTTCTGAAAAGCCAAGCCCCCAAACTCATTCATATAATAAACATTTTTTTTAAAAACGGCACATATTTTATCATAACTCTTTGCCCTTCTGTAGCCTCAATGATTATAAGCTCCTTAAGGACCCAAACTGTGACTTTTTATCCCAAGTGGCTAATGTGCAGCCACACAGATATTCACTAAATGTCTCTTGAGAGAAGACAGGAATGACAGATGCATGCACACTGCTGCCTCGCCATTCAGGCCTCAGTCTCCCCTCGTTTAGAAGTGTTGTCAGCAGTCTCCTCACCACTCTGTCCACTACCACTGACTCTTCATGTGTCAACTACACTTGAATAAAAAACAATTAATGAGTTAAAAACAAAATACGATCCTGCCATTCTTGCTTATAACAGTAGGATGCCCAAGTCAGACTGGGAAATGTGGAGGGAGCGGTAAGAGCTGGGAAATCATTGTTTTGTCACATCACAGCCAAGACTGGCTCAGACAAGAATCATCAATGGATGATAATGGATGACAAGTCTAGAGGGGGAGGAACAGGATATACGTATGTTCTCTAAGCGTCTCCCTACAAACTATTCACTAGTCACGTTCACGCAGGCGCACGTACAGACACACACAGAATGACAAAGTTGAGAAATCAGATAACATCTTGATCAGGTGACAAAACTGAACATCACCAGTGAGGGACAAATGGACACTGTGTGCCTCCAAAGGTCATACTGTATACTGTATGAAGGACACATCACCACGCACAAAATACTCCAAGTGAGAATGAGTAATCTGAATCTAATCATGAGGAAACATCAGATGAACAAAAAATGAGGAATGTTCTATTTTTAAAAGGGAAGAAGTGGTTTGTAATATGACACTGACATTTAAAAAAAAAAAAAAAGACAAAAGCTGTGAAAAGCTCTTAAAGAAGAGATAAGACAATTAAATGCACTACCTGACCCTAGACTAGATCATGAAGTGGAGGAGGAAAATTTCTATAAAGGACATTATGCAATCAACTGACAAAAGTGGAATATAAACCACAGATTAGGTAAAAGTATTATATCAATGTTAATTTTACTGAAGTTGATAACTATACTGTGGATATGAAAGAGAATATACCTACTTAGGAAATACGCACTCAAGTATTTAAAAGTAAAAGGTCATGGAGTGCCTGGGTGGCGCAGTCAGTTAAACGTCCAACTTCGGCTCCGCTCATGATCTCAGGGTTCATGAGTGCAAGCCCCGCATCAGGGTGCTGACAGCTCACAGCCTGAAGCCTGCTTCAAATTCTATGTCTCCCTCTCTCTCTGCCCCTTCCCTGCTCATACTCTCTCTCTCAAAAATAAACATTAAAAAAAATTTTTTTAAAGGTTGTGATACATGTAATTTAACTTCAAATGATTCACATACACAAAAACATTTATCTATATCTGTACATACAGAAAGAGAGAGCTTGCAAATGACAAAGCAAATGAAATAATGTTAGGAGACAAATCTGGGCTAAGGGTATAAAGATAAAGTGTTCTCATACAAGTTTTATTTTTGCAATGTTTCAATAAGCTTGAAATTCTTTCTAAACAAAAAGTCTTTTTAGAAAGGAAAAGGAATACAAGTCCTAGCTAATGCAATAAAACAAGAAAAGGTATAAAAGAATATGGTTTGGGAAGGAAGAAATAAAACTGTTTTTGTCACAGATGACATGACCGTCTATGTAGAAAACCTGAGAAAATGAACAAAAAAACTCCAGGAACTAATAAGCAATAATACCAAGGTTGCAGGATATGGGTTAACATGCAAAAGCCAATCTCCTCTATACCAGCAATGAACAACTGGAATTTTAACTTAAAAACACAATAACATTTTCATTAGTAGCCTCAAAAAATGAAATAGGAGGTATGAATCTAAGAAAATATGTACAAGATCTATATAAGGAAAACTACAAAACTCTGATAAAAAGATATCAAGGAAGAACTACAAAAGTGGAGAAACATTGTATATTCATGGATACGAAGACTCAATATTGTCAAGATGTCAGTTCTTCCCAACTTGATCTATAGAGTCTATGCAATACCAATCAAAATCCCAGCAAGTAATTCTGTAGTTATTAACAAGCCAATTCTAAAGTTTATATGGAGAGGGCCAAGGACCCAGAATAGCAAACACGATATTGAAGGAGAACAAAGTTATGGGGCGCCTGGGTAGCTTGGTCGGTTAAGCACCTTACTCTTGATTTTGGCTCTGGTCATGATCTCACAGTTGTTGAGATTGAACCCTGGTCTGGCTCTGCACCGAGCAGAGTCAGACCTACTTAAGAGTCTCTCTCTGCCCCTCCTCCACTGGCACGCTCCCATGCACCTCTCTCTCCAAAAAAGAAAAAAAAAAAAAGGATTTGAAGGAGAACAAATTTAGAGGACTGACACTATCTGAGACTTATGATAAAGCTACAGTAATCAAGACAGTGTAGTATTGGCAAGAGAATAAAAAAAAAAAAAAAATCAATGGAACAGAAAAGAAAGCCCAGAAATAGACCCACATAAGTATAGTCAACTGATCTTTAACAAAGGAGCAAAGGCAGTATAGTAGGGCAAAGTCTTTTAAACAAATGGTGCTGGAACAACTGGACATTCACATGCAAACAAATGATTCTAGACACAAACCTTACATCCTTCACAAAAATTAATTCAGAATGAGATTATAGACCTAACTATAGGTCTATAAAACTCATAGAAAATAACACAGGAGAAACCTAGGTGATCTTGGGTACAACAATTACTTTTTAATTTTTTGTTTAATGTTTGTTTATTTTCGAGAGAGAGAGACAGCACAAGCAGGCAGAGAGACAAGGAGACACAGAATCTGAAATAGGTTCCAGGCTCTGAGCTGTCAGCACAGAGCCTGATGTGGGGCTTGAAATCAAGACCAGCAGGATCATGGCCTGAGCCAAAGCCAGACGCTTAACCGACTGAGCCACCCAGGAGCCCTTTTAGGTATAACATCAAACACATTCTGCATGACAAGAATAACTGACAAGCTGGACTTCATTAAAATTTAAAACTTCTGTTCTGCAAAAGGCAGTATTAAGAGAAAGAAGACAAGCCACGGACTAGGAAAAAATAATTGCAAAAGCCACATCTGACAAAGCACTGTTACCCAAAATATACAAAGAACTCTTCAAACTCAACAATAAGAAAACAAAACAACCCAACTGTAAATTGGACCAAAGACTTTGGCAGCTCACCATACAAGATATACAGATGGCAAATAAGCTCATGAAAAGATGCTTCACCATTTTTCATCAGGAAAATCCAAACTAAAACAAGATGCCACTACACACACCTAGTAGAATGGCCAAACTCCAGAACATTGATAGTACCAAATGGTGACAAGGATGTGCAGTAACAGGGACTCTTAATTCATTGTTAGTGGGAGGCAAAATGGTACAGCCACTTTGGACATCAGTTTGGCAGATTCTTATAAAACTAAACATACTCTTCCCATACATTCCAGTAATCATGGTCCTCAGTATTTACTCAAGGGAGTTGTATGATTCCAACTATATGACATTCTGGAAAAGGCAAAACTATGGAGACAATAAAAAGATCAATGGTTGCCAGGGCTTAAGAGGGAGTGGGGGATGAACAGGTATAGCAAAGGAGATTTTACAGCACTGAAACTACTCTGTATGATAACTATATTGGTGAATACATGTCATTATATATTTGTCCCAAACCATAGAAGATATAACACAAGCCCTAATGTAAACTATGGGCTTTGGGTGACAATGATGTGTCAATGCAGGTTCGCCAACTATGACTAACATACCATAGAGAAGGGGATATTGATAATGGGAAATACTACGCATGTGTGGGGTCAGGGGAATCTGGGAAATCTTTGTACATTCTGCTCAATTTCACTGTGAATCTAAAACTGCTCTAAAAAAAAATCAAGTCTTGGGGCACCTAGGTGGCTCAGTCGGTTAAGCGTCCAACTTTGGCTCAGGTCATGATCTCACGGTTCATGGCTGTGAGCCCCACATCAGGCTCTGTGCTGACAACTTAGAGCCTGGAGCCTACTTTGGATTCTGTCTCCCTCTCTCTCTCTGCTCCTCCTTCGCTCATACTCTGTCTTTCTCTCTCTCTCTCTCTCTCAAAAATAAATCAACACTAAAAATTTTTTTAAAAATTAAGTCTTTAAAAAGAAACCATCCTCCCCTCTACCTACAGGAGAGCCTGGCATATGTGACCCTTTATAATCTAATCCCAAACTATACCTCTCCAACACATTTGTTTCCACCATCCTCCTCTTAGCTACTTAAACTCCAGCTTCACTTAATTATCTGCCACTCCTTTTTATACTTTACCTTTTTATTCAAGAGATCACTCACTCATCATCTCTTATATTATGGTTTGTTGATATAGTTGCCTTAACCTTTAGATTATGAGTCCCTCCATGGCAAGGACAATGCCTAACAAATAGCAATAGTAATAACAATAGAAGCCAACAACTAACATTTCTGGAGCACTCTGTACCAAGCACCTTTTTAAGCAAATTTATGACTCATTTAATCCTTTCAGCAACCCTACAAGGTAGGTGCTATTATGCCCATTTGATTCGAGCCTTCCTGAGGCATAGGGAGATCAAGTAACTTCCAGACTGCTCAGCTAAGAAATGGAAGGACCAGGATTTGAACCCAAGCAGTCCGTCTGGCTCTAGAATCCATATTCTTCACCACTGTGGTATACATAGTAGAAACTCAAAAAAATAACTGCTGAACAAAGGACAGCACAGAATAGAGTTGAACACGGTGTTTGCGGAATGAAAATTCCACAAAGGGACCAAAGTAAAGCAACTGGCAACTGAGAAAAAGGAGGCACAGAGGTTTAAAATGTTTAAAGATACAAATAATCTAATCTCTCTCCAATCTTCTCTTGTAAAAGTTAAGAACCGAAGACCAAAGTGCTTTTCCCAAAGTTACCTTAGTTACTCCCTGAACCAGTTTTACAAGTCTTTCCACCACACCATATTAAAGGAATGATTATTTGTTCGTAAGAAATTGTAAAAATGGAGGTGGAGGAGGGGTGAACTGGGTGAAGGGGATCAAAAGGTCAAAAAGTACAGATTTTCAGTTATAAAATAAATAAGTCACGGGAACGTAATGTGACTATAGTTAATAATACTGTATTGAATATTTGAAAGTTGCTATGAGAGTAAATCTTAAAAGTCCTCATCACAAGAATTTTTTTGTAACTATTATGGTGACTAGGGCGCCTGGCTGACTCAGTCAGTAGAGCATAAGACTCTTGATCTTGGGGTCATGCGTTCAAGCCCCACACTAGACATGGAGAGAAAAGAAAAGAGAGGAGAAGTGAAGTGAAGTGAAGTGAAGTGAAGAGAAGAAAGGAAAAGAAAGGAAAAGAAAGGAAAGGAAAAGAAAAGAAAAGAAAAGAAAAGAAAAGAAAAGAAAAGAAAAGAAAAGAAAAGAAAAGAAAAGAAAAGAAAAGAAAAAGAAAAAGAAAAGAGAGAGAGAGAAAGAAGGGAGGGAGGGAGAGAGGGAGGAAGAAAAGAAGGAGGACTACGTATGGTGATAGATGTTAACTAGACTTACTGTGCTGGTCATTTCACAAATTATACAAATATCAAATCATTATGTTGTATACCTGAAACTAATGTTATATGCCAATTATACCTCACGTTAAAATAATAGTAATAATAATATCTAACAACAGACATTGTGAAATCACAAAAATGAAATGCAAATTAAACGAAAAAAGGAAAATGATATAAAATTACAATCAAATATATTCTGGTATTCCAACAATAAGAGAAGTTGAAGAAAGATGCACACCAGCCTAATGCAATATTTGGTACACAGCAGGAATTTAATATCAATTAAATTTTTTAATCTTAAGAGGTTTTATGTTTACTTCTAAGTATCAATTTAAATATATATATATATATATATATATATATATATATATGTATATTTTATCTAAAATACCCTGCATATATTGCTACCTCATTAAAGAGGATATTGATAGGGGCGCCTGGGTGGCTCAGTGGGTTAAGCATCCGACTTTGGCTCAGGTGATGATCTCACAGTTTGTGAGTTTGAGCACCATGCTGGGCTCTGTGCTGACAGCTCAGAGCCTGGAGCCTGCTTCAGATTCTATGTCTCCCTCTCTCCCTGCCCCTCCCCTGCTTGTGTTTTCTCTCTCTCTCTCAAAAATAAATAAATAAAACATTTTTTTTCATTTTTGTTAATGTTTTTATTTATTTTTGAGACAGAGAGAGACAGAGCATGAGCAGGGGAGGGGCAGAGAGAGAGGGAGACACAGAATTGGAAGCAGGCTCCAGGCTCTGAGCTGTCAGCACAGAGCCCAACGCGGGGCTCAAACCCACGGACTGTGAGATCATGACCTGAGCCGAAGTCAGACACTCAACCGACTGAGCCACCGAGGTGCCCCAAACATTTTTTTTAAATAATAAAAAAATAAAGAGGATATTAATACATGTAACCTTTTCTTGAACATACAATATTCATGAGCAATAATTTTTAGTAATTTTCAGATAGTTTTAAAGCAGCCAAGTTAATATAATATCAAAAATGCAGCTAGGGTACAATTAAGAAATTCTCCAATTCTAGTGTCCCCATCTAATAATCAAACTGATGTCTTTGACAGAAATATATGGATATCAAAAGTAAACTAGTCACTCCAGAACACCTGGACAACTGTTTATATGAAATACCTATCAAGTAGAATAAATTCCATTAAGTCAATTCATGAAAACAAGCCTGAAATACCTACTATCAATTAAATCTTTACACCTACTATAAAGTTGGGACCAACTCTCTCCTATAAAGAGCACAGTGCTATAAAATACATTGACCTGGAGGGGCGCCTGGGTGGCTCAGTCAGTTAAGCGTCCTACTCTTGATTGCAGCTCAGGTCATGACCACACTGTCAGTACAGAGACCGCTTGGAATCCTCTCTCTCTCCCTCTCTTTCTCTGCCTCTCTCTCTCACAATAAAAAATAATAATAATAAAAATAAATAAATACAATAAAATGTCCTAGACCTGTAATGAGTAGGGTACCCACAGCCTACTTTCCTATCTTGCTTTGTGATCTATTTTCAAAATGAAAAATTAGAAAATCTTCTTCATCTTGCTGCTTCCCATATATAGCTGGATATTAACATTTTAGTGGATGAAAGCAGTACCAATTTAATGAGATTATTCTATTCATTAAGGTAGACAATCAAGGTTAAAAAAGTTTTTTTAGGGGCGCCTAGGTGGCTCAGTTGGTTAAGCATCTGACCTTGGCTCAGGTCATGATCTCACAGTTCATGAGTTCGAGCCCCGCGTTGGGCTCTGTGCTGACAGCTCAGAGTCTGGAGCCTGCTTTGGATTCTGTGTCTCCCTCTCTCTCTGCCCCTCCCCCACTCGTGCTCTATCTCGGTCTCTCAAAACTAAATAAACGTTAAAAAAAAAAAGTATTTTTAAAAGGGCGCCTGGGTGGCTCAGTTAAGAGTCTGACTTTGGCTCAGATCATGATTTCATGGTTCATGAGTTTGAGCCCCACATTGGAGCTCTCAGCGCAGGGCCAATTCAGATCCTCTGTCTCCCTGTCTCTCTACCCCTCCTCCATGCTCACTCTCTCTCTCTCTCTCTCTCTCTCTCTCTCTCTCTCTCTCTTGCTCTCTCTTTCAGAAATTTAAAAAAAAAAGTTTTTCATGATTCTAAATAAAGTTACTTTCATGTTGCTTTTTTTTTAAACATTTAGTTTTCCTGTATTCTGATCAAAAAGCGACTGTAATTGTGACAGGAAAAATTCACATCCTCTGAAAGACATAAGCACATTGGAGGACACAAGACCTACAGTTTCTAATCACATGCCTAACATAATTCAAAGAGGATACTTTATAAATATCTGCTGAATAAATGGCTGACGCAGTTAAGTTTTCCTCTTTTAATAGAGGCTAACATAACATATGAATTACTTATAGTTCAGAGTAAAACCCCTAGTAAAAAAAAGTATAATCATGGTAAAGAACACCAAGTTTTTCCTGAAAAAAAAATCATAAAAGTCTGATTGCCACTTTTACTTATTTGTATCTTCCCTTTTTTCTTACCCTGGAGTCTACTGACGAAAGCCAAAGGTAACTGCCAGTTTCCACTTCCTGATTTTCCCTACTGTTCTCAAAAAAATCAGACTGTTTCTTTCAGGATATTCAAAAACCATGGCGGGCGGAAAAATGCCAGATATTTCAATGGACCAACAAACAAACTGAGCCGCTTAAGTGCTAGGCCCTAATGCTCAGCTTTAACAGTATCTGGCTTAGCCTTTAACCAACAAACACACTTGACTAGAGTTTTCAATGCCTCGTAACATTTCTAGTAAATGAGGTCTGTGGCAATCAGCGTCAAATATTACAGAGAATGAAATTCCTGACATCAAAGAACCCACAATCACCAGATGTTGCTGTTTCAGAAATTTAAAGAGGTAGAGAATCAGGAATTCTTAAGTGGACTACTCAAAAAAGGATAGGCATTTTAAAAAAAAGGATAGGCATGGTAAGTACCCAAAGACAAAACAGGAAGACTGATCACTTAAAATACAGAGGGATCTTCCAAAGTTTCATTCTAATTCACACCATAAAAGGGGTGTGGGGGTGAGCCTGAGTATTCTGCCTGTAAAAAGAAGTTTAAAATACAGCCTTTCTTCCACTTCTGTCCTAGCCTAAAATCCCCAGAGATGTGGAGATGCTGTGACAAAGCACAGAGATAAGTTTAAGAAACAAGTTTTCAAACACCCAGCCAAAAACACAGTAGAACTACTCCCAACACCCAGGTTCTGATCAGGTATCTGTCACTAAAAGAACAACAGGACACTCAATTCACATTTGTTAAACTAATCATCTTTACTGACTCCTTCAGGAAGAGAATAAACAGATGACCAAGTGTATGGCCAGGGGAATAGTTTCACCTCTGAGAGCTTCAGATTTTGCATTTGTAAACTTCTATGATTCAAATTCAAGATTCCATCTCAAAGTAAGATGGAAAACAAGATTGCATAATACTAAACCAAGAAGGTATACTATGAATTATGTTTTCTAAAAATTCCAATGTCAAGTTTTCTGTGCTGCACGCACTCTTCCCCCTATAGTCTAACTGCTAACTGATGCAAGGAATTAGAAACATTTAACTCTGCCTGAGACACTACGGTGTCATTAGACCTATAACAAAGTATAAAACCTAAAATGTTTCAACTCCTCTCTTAACATAGACCTGTCTTTAATTTTTCTAAAATACCCATGGTTTGTTACTGCATTCATTCAAGTGCTTTAAAAATGACAAATGGGGGCGCCTGGGTGGCTCAATGGGTTGAGCGTCCAACTCTTGATTTCAGCTCAGATCATGATCTCGCTGTTTGTCAGTTGGAGCCCCACGTGGGGATCTGTGCTAACAGCTCAGAGCCTGGAGCCTGCTTAGGATTCTGTCTCCCTCTCTCTCTGGCCCTTCCCCACTTACCACTCTCTCGCGCGCGGTCTCAAAAATAAATAATTTTTGAAAATGACAAATTTTCCTTTTCCCCCACAGTAGTAATAAGGCTGATGGGTAAAAATACACAGATATCAAAAGTACACATTTTAAAACTACAAAAACCTAATTTGTTTTTTCATTTCACTACACACTTCAGGCCCAACTTATAAGTTTCAGTTCTGTTCTTGCTCTATTTCTAGTCAGTTTCACTTCAAAAATTTTCTGCCACAAAGTTAAGAATTGTGATCCTGTGGAGAAATTTTAAAGTAAACACTAAATAAGAACATAGCTTTTCCTTTCAAAGGAGAACTAAACATTTTCACAAGAAAAACAAAGAAACAAACAAATAAAAAAATCTTAATTAAATGTATTTTGTCATATAAAAATGATTTTTAGACTGCTGATTTTTTTCCAGTTTCTGAACCTTCCTCATATAGTTTTGTTTACAAGAACCAAAGCAGTTCAAAAATTGCTATCATTCTATTTTATATACATGTTTTAAATTTGAGTCACAAGTAAGGGGCTCAATAAATATTTGTGGAAGGAACGAACATACATAGCACAGTACTGTGCTGCAGGAGGCATATGTTCCTAATAAGACACAACTTTCTCTCTGCCTTTAGTGGCTTTACCAGCAAAACAGATTTCTTTGAAAGTACATGAAAAAAAGAAATCAAATTAGATTAGCAACAGTAAGATATCTAATAAACACATAAGAGGGAACTATATATCATATATGGCTAAATTAAGCTTTATAAAGCTTTTTGATGCTTCTACCATTTTTTTCTTGTATGTGCTTCAATCCCATTTCCTTCTTCTCTTTAGGCTGTAAAGGTCTTCAAAGGAAAGATTCATATAAAAATAAAAATTAAAAATAAAAATATACAGACAGCTCCTACTATGTAATCAGTAGTGTTTGGTAGAGGTGCTGTGGGAAATAAACTACAAAGCATCATGGTCCTGAACCTTCAGGTAACTTAAAACGTCTGTGTTTAGCCAGCGCTCTGCAAAGAATAGGTGTCTATGGCAACTGGTAATCAAAGACCTTAACTGCCCCTGTGTTAACACTGTGTAACTTTGAAAAAGTTACCCAGACCTTAGATTCCTCATCTGTAAAAGAAGTAGTTACTGATACAAATCTCCCATGCAGAAGAATTCCAAATGATGTATGTAGATATTCTGCCCTTCAGGAGAGGAACAGGAATCCCCACTCCTCAACTATGGGCTGTGCATAGTGACTTTCTTCCAAAAAGGATAGTATGGAGAGTGAGCGGGAAAGAGTAACCTTATAGCAGTGTTTGTAAACCAGACAAACACTACCTCAGCTGGTGATGATGAAGGTTAACATCAATAGTGATAAGTCATGTTAAGAGTTTGTACACCTGATAAGACCAGATAAAAATGGCACTTTACCTCCTTGGCCTTCCTCCCAAAACCCATAACCCCAGTCTAATCATGGGGGGGGGACCAACATGAGACTCATTCCAATACAAGGGCATCCTACAAAATACCTTATCAGTACTCAAAACTGTCTCAGCCATCAAAAAGAAGGAAAATCTGAGGAACTGTCACAGCCAAGAGAGTAAGGAGACAGGACAACCAAATATAATGTGGTATTCAGGATGATATCCTGGCACAGAAAAAGGTCATTAGGTAAATAGTAAAGATCCATTAACAGATGAATAGATAAACAAAATGCACAGGCTTCCTGCTGACTCAGTAGGTTGATGTACAATTTACTTAAAAAATAAAAAAAAATCCAGTATATACATATAATGGAGTATTACTTAGACTTATAAAGGAATGAAATTCTGATACATGCTACAACATGAATGAACACTGAAAACATTACGCTGAAAATGAGTCATACGCAAAAGAGCAAATACTGTATTATTCACTTACATGAAGTACCTAGAATGAGCAAATTCATAGAAACAGAGCACAACAAAGTTCACCAGGGGCTGGAAGAAGGGGAAAATGGGGAATTATTATTTAATGGGTACAGTATCTGTTTGGGATGATGAAAATTTCTGGAAATAGATAGTGGTGATGACTGCACAAACAGTCATAACTGCCTTTGAGATACACACTTAAAAATTATTAAAATGGCAAATTTTATGGAATGTATATTTTACCCCAATTTTTTAAACTAAGGAATACTGAATAAACTGGAGACTTTCATTAGTAATAACACATCAATATTGGTTCATTAATTGTAACAAATGTATCATACAATTGGAAGACATCAAGAATAGGGGAAAATGGGTGTAGAGTTTCTGCAGAGTATATAGTTTCTGCACTATCTTTTCACCTCAAGTTTTCTGTAAATCTAAAACTGTTCTGAAAAATAATGTCTACATAAAAAAATTCAGGGGATATAAATGTTAATAGAGCTAATATAGTCCACCTCTTCCAAACACAGGAGAAGAAAAATAAATGCTCTTCAAATCAGCGAAAAACATTGAGCAATCAGAAAAATTAATGCCAAGGACAAAAATAAACCTGCAATTCACGAAAGAAATTACAATGTTACATAAACCTATGCAAAGATGAAATCCATAGGGTTTAAGGATAAATGAGATCATGTACTTAGCACAGTGTTTTGTATACATTAAATGAAGCTATTAAAATATAATAATTAAAGAAATACAAATTTAAATAGCAAAAATATATACATATGTGTATACAGATGCAGATTATACACATTCATATATGTATAAGTTATATGATTATATTCTACATATATTATACATATATATAAAATCATATTGGAAAACACGGAGAAAACTTCCGATGCCCAAAGCTGACAAAATATGATGGGTAAACAAACCCTGTCATAATCCAGTGGTAGTAGTGTGGTGGACATGTCCTTTCAGGGAAACACTTTGCTAATATCTTCTAAAGTTAACAAAAATGAAAACATAAAAATAAAAAATAAAGTTAACAAAAACGTACATATAATAAAAGTATTCATGTACATATTTTATATGAAGTATAATTCTATGTATTTATACCAATTTAAATATATACATATATCCTTTGAGTGATTTCACTGCTCAAAATTCATCCTAAAGAAATATTAGCACAAGTGTACAAAGATACCTATACATGTATATTCCCTGCAACAATGTAACAGATAAAACTGGAAACTGTACAAAGGGCTACCAACAAGGAGTTAAACAAAGCTAAGTGAACATTATTATGCAAAATACAGTAGATGTATATACACTGACATGGATGATTGTCTAAAACAAATAATAAATAGCAAATTTTTTCTTAATTTTTAAAGGAAAGGAATAAACCAGTTCAGGGCTGTTGAAACTGGGGTTTCCATGTACATATGTTTCAAGAAAACCAAAACCGCATGCAAAACTGTGTTTACATATGTAAGTGCATTTTCTAAGGAAGGTGTCTATAGCTTTTACCAAATTCTTAAAGGAATATGCGGCCCCCTGGAAGGGTCACTGAACAATCACTAAAAAACCACCCATTTCTGAGTATCTACAGAAATGTAGTTTAGGTTAGACTCAAGTGAGGAAGACTCTGGGGAGGAAAGAAGTGCTCTCAATTAAACTTTTAGGACGTATTAAATGCCTCTACCACAAAACACAAAATTTTATTTCAAAACTCTAAATTTAAGGGTGTGAAGGAAGTTATTCTTCAGATGAGCTTATATTCACTAATTACAAACCTCAACCAAAAATTAAAGATCAAAAACAGTCTTCAAAATGTGTGACTAGTTCATGCTTAAATTAACAATTAAAGTAAGATCATATAGAAGCAAAAGGAGGCAAAGATTAAGTAGTAAGTAGTCCCATTTGACACAGACAGGTTGACAATTAGGGACTAGTTACTCACATAGACAAAGATTCAGGAGTTATGCAGCCTTAACTAAATTTTTTTTTTAATGACAAGTGGATTAAAATAAGACAAAAATAAGTTGGGTCTTATACATAGTTTTGTGGGCTTCCTTTGAGCAAAATAGATAAGTCTTTTCCTGGAGGCAGATTAAGGTGATTCCAACACCTTTAAAACTAATACAGTAAATTAACATTTTAAACATCACAGCCATGAGAATCAATGGGACTTAATGAAAACTGAAATGAATGAGTACAAAATAGCAGGGACACTGTCTACCCTAAGATGAAAATATACTTAGAACAGTGGTTGTCAATCAGGAGTAATTTTGCCCCTCTAAGGGACATTTGGCAGCCCCTGAAGACATTCTTGACTGTCCGGACTGGACAGGTGCTCCTAGTACCTTGTGGGTACAAGCTATGGATGTGGCTCCACGTCTCACAGACTGACCTACCCACTCAAAATTGTCAACAATGCCAAGAAGCAGCCTGGGGGAACCACTGAATCTATGCTTTGAGACAATCAGCTTTACAACAGAAATCCTAAAACAGTGTTTACTTATTTGTTTCAAAAGACTGACATCTTATCAAATACCATGGGATCCAGTAAAACGACACAATTTTCAAAGTGTCATTTAAAAGAAAGTTATCAACTGATTTTCCAATTTATCTAAACTTTTTAAATTTTGCAAAAGCTACATAGAACAACAACAAAAGACAATGAATTCATGCTAAAAGAAAAAAGTCTTATACACACACATCCTATGATGCTCACAGAGAATACTGAGCAAAAGAAATCAGACAAAGAAGACCACAAAAAAATGTGGTCTTTGCATGATACACCGTTTGCGTTTATACACCGTTCAAGAGCAGGCAAAAACCGATCTCTTGTTAGAAATTAGACTAGTAGTTCCTTTGGAGAGAAAGAAAAGGTAGAGATGGGAGAGAACATAAAGAGGACTTCTGGAATGCTAATAATTTTGTATTTCTTAATTTGGGTGATGGTTATATAACTGTGTTCACTTTGCAACAATTCATCAAGCTGTGTGCTAAATAATCAGTGCAGTTTATACAGATAACACTTATACAAAAATGTTTATTTTTTAAATGTTACTCACACCCTAAAAACCTGAACACTTTGACCCCCAAAGCTAAATGAACGTCAGTTGCAAAAGTAAAAGTATTTTCATTATATAGGCACTTTGACCCATAAAACTAGAAAAAACGTCAACTGCAAAAGTATTTTTGTTATATAGGCTACCTTCCAAGAATTCAAGAAGGATGACACCCCCAGAAAGCTGTAAATACCATACTCAGAGCTCATATGGCATTCAGCTAAACACTTAAGCCACTATGTATCCCTCGGCACAAATCCAAAAATTTGACAAAGGCTTACAAATGCAGTTAAATTTATTCCACGGACAGTTTAGCTATTTCCCCCATTTTAAACTGTGAACTGTTATCAGAGAACATGCTCTATGCAACAAATGATGCTTCCTCTTTTCCAATCCCACATTTTCCCAAAGCTCCCCCAAGCTAAATCCCTCTTGGCCCTCAATACTTAGGATTTCTCCAGGCTGCTCCCAACAGTGCCCACCATCGCCTCTCTCAGTACCCATCCTCACAATCCACCTCCCCACACACATGAAAATTCACATTTAATGCTCATTCCTAAGGCTAGTCTTCCCCTTGCCAGACTTCTAATCTTTCCCAGGACCTCATAAATACAATCCAAACCTCACTACCCTCAAACTCCTAACATTCTCCACTAACTCGCTTCCCAACAGCACCACAAAACTAGGGCACATGCTAACCCCAGCTTTTAAATGCTCTTCTCCCACATAAAAAGTCCTGCCTCTGCACACAATTCAGCTCAGTGGCCAGTGCAGCTAAGACCTCCAGTGCAGCTCTCTGCTTTAGCACCCCCTCTACTTTTCCTGCTTTCAAACCCATCTCATTTCCCCTCCACCCCCTGCCCCAAACTCTGCTTTCTTCTTTAAGAATCTTTCCTAAGTACTAGGGCAGGGGTAGTTGAATGCAGGGTGAAGGACCGTGCTCCATCCTGTGCGAAGGTTCTCAAGTCTCAAGCACACAGCCATGTGCCCGGGCTACAGGGTCCCAACGCTGGACTGTGAAACCCAGCCTCAGCACTTCCTGACTTCAAGGCCTTGGACGTGGGATTTTCCATCTTTGAGACTCAGTTTGCTGAACTACAAAACGGGAAATCATAAAAAATAGCTATCTCATAGAACTGTCAGGATGAAATGAATTACTGGCCATTGAGCCCTTGGCACAAATCCTACGTGGCTAAGTCTCAGGAACTGGCAGTTTTTCCTTGGGTCCTCTTCAAGGAAACAGGGATACGAGAGAGGGTGAAAGGTCCTTTCCTGGCAAGGGAAAGGTGGAGGGAAGAAGTACCATACAGACATACGGCTGACACCGAGAATTGTGTTAGATCCCCCAAGCTCAGTCCTCTCTCTTCATTATCCGCTTACAATGTGGACCCGAGAAGCCCTCAAAACCCCCGCTAAAGGATGGGGTAAGACACAAACATATACATCAGATCCTCCTTCCACGGGGAGTCCTTTGAGGAAATGAAGGAGGAAGGTGCCCCTAAATTGCTAAAACGCGATCCGTGGGGGTCTGAGAATCAGGAAGGAAACCCCAAAGCCCCAAAGGATTTCTCTTGGGAAGCCGAGGGGAGTACTTCATAACAAGGAGATGAAAAGTAAACGGTAGAAACCATAAAGATTCCTCAACTTCTCCCGTAGGAAAGAGTACCAACTGGTTTCTCCGCAAGTGGGTAGAGAAAGGAAAAGCGCTTTCCCCATCTCTCAGGTGACTCCCGGGCTTCCCCGGGTCCCTTCCCAGGAGGAATGAGGAGGAGGGTCCGCGCAAGGGAATCCCCAGCACCCCAGCTGGGGAGAGGCGGGCTCAGGCCGAGGCCCCCAGGGAGTTCCACTGGGTCTCTTCCCGTCTCTTTGCAGCCGGTCTCCAGTAACGGGATCCCTCCGGGGGACTCGGGGATCTCCCAGGGCATCGGACGTCGCTGGCTCCCTCGCCTCACAATCCTGAAGTCCTCGGTCCCCCGAGTTCTCCCCGGCACTCGCCCGGGTCTCCCGGCTGGCACAGGGTCCGCCCGCCGCCCACGGGCTCTCCTCCCCGGCCTCCTGCCACCCCACCCCCTACCGAGCACCGCGAGCCCGCGGGCTTACCTGCTGAGAGGGCAGCTCCACATGCAGGGCCCGCGCGGCAGAACCGGGTGGCAACGCGGCAGCCGGGCCCGGGGGCGGCGGGGGGACCGGGCCCCCGACCGACGCGGAGGCGCTCATCTTGACCCAGGGGCCGCCGAGCGGCGGGGCCCGCGCTCCTCCGGCATCCGCCACCACAGCGTAGCCACGACCCGCCGAGCCCCTGCAGCCCCGAAACCCGCCACCCGAGAGGCAGGACGGCTCTACCCCACCTCCGACCGCCGCGGCCGCGGGCTAAGGAAGAGCCATATTACCGCAGTGCAACCCCCACCACCCCGCCGAGACCTGGCTTGCTCATTGGTTGTGCTGCCACGGGGGCGGGACCCAACGACGGCCAAGGGATGTGCTATTGGGTAGAAGGACTGTCCATCGACGGCCGGAATGGGCTCGGGGCGGAGGGACCCGGGGATGGCCTAAATTGCGTCTGTCAAGCTGGGGTGAAACCCGGGGCGTTGCTTCTTTTTTCCCCAGTCTAATTGGTTGTTTCACTACCGTGGGGCGGGGTCTCCTGGTAGATCCGCAAGGGCCATTGCTCTAGGCTGGTGTCAGTTGTCAGTACAGGGAAAGAGGGGCGGGATCTGACTAGGTAGCGCGAGCGCCTGGGCTCTGTTGTCACGTGCAGGAGGCAGGAGAGTCACCTGATAAGTGAGAGTCAGTCCTCGGAGCCACTTCCGCCCGAACCTAGTTGCCCTGGTAACCGGCCTCCCCTTGGACGGCGGGGACCCGTTTGGCGCCAGCTGGGTCGCGAAGGCTGGGCCACTGTTGCAAGTTCTCTGAGCAGCCTTTTTTCCTGAGGGGTTCGCAGGACGGTGCGAGCATTGAGAAAGAATATTTTATCGTTCGACAAGTCACCACGCAGGATGCGCTGAGACCAGAAACCTGTCGGGCAGTCCCTGTTCTTCGTGAGCAACTCCAACCCACAAGTCCACTCCCGACTCTTCGCACTCCACTAACTAGTACGCTGAGCTACACAGTGTGTGCCAGGCACCCAGAAAACGCTGTTTCACCTCTACCAGTGTGTTGCTTATGCTATCCCTAGAAAGCCTGTGCCACTTTTCACCTTCTAGAGCCTACTTGCCCATCAAATCTCCTCCGCTGTTGGAGTCCCTTCTTCCAAAAGGCTTCCCTTATCTACTCTGGGACCCTGAGTTAGGAATCTTGCCTCTACCATATTTCTTACTATTCTATTGCATTGTCTTCTAATAAGTGTGTAACACACACTCACACACACATTGAATTCCTCGAGCCAAAGGACCTTGTCATTCATCTCTGGATTTCCGGTGCCTGATGGATAATCAGTGTATGTTTGTTTTCATTTTTTTATGTGTATTTATTTTTGAGAGAGAGAGACAGCATGAGCGAGGGAGGGGCAGAGAGTGAGGGAGACACACAATCGGAAGCAGTCTCCGCCCTGTCAGCCCAGAGCCTAGGGAGCTTGAACACGCCAACGGTGAGATCGTGACCTGAGCCAAAGTCAGACCCTTAATGGACTGAGCCACCCAGGTGCCCCGGTATATGTTTGTTTTTTAGTGAGAAACCAGTTCAAATGCAGCCTCTTCCATGAAGACTTCCTTGAGCATAATGATAGCAACTATAGCCATTGCTTCTATAATAAATAGCATTGAGTCATTCTGCAGGCTATCAATCTGCCTTCCCCCCCCCCCCCCAAGACTATGAATTTCTCCACCACCTGGACTGACATAGCTGAAAGAACACAGTGTTTTAGAATCAGACACAACAGGAATCAGGCACTTTTGCGATCTTGGCTCTGCCACTCTCTAGCTATGTGTTCCTGGGCAAGCCAGTTCCTCGCTCTCAGCTTTAGTTTTCCCATCTGTAAAATAATAAGATTGCTGTAGAGATTAAGTAAATCAACATACGCAAAATGCCAGAGAAGCGCTCACATACAATAATTGCACTAAAACTAGTTTAATAAAAGGGAAGCATGCTATCTTTCCTGGGTGTTCAGAAGCCTGAACACTCTTTGGTTCTGACCCCAGAGCTGGCTAACATGGATGTTGCACTGTCTCCTATTCTGAAGCATCGAGTGGTTCCTCATGGGTGGTGTGGTCAGGTGTTTGTGGAGAAGGGATTAGTTAGGAAATCCCAAATCTCATCTGGTTCGACTCCTGGCGTGCCAAGATCTGTTGGAATTTCACAGAAAACACTTCTGTTTCCAAGCTGTGTTAGTTTCCTTAGGCTTCTGTATCAAATTACCACAAACTAAGTAGCTTACAACAATAGCAACAGAAGTGTATTCTTTCACAGTTCTAGAGACCAGTAGCCCAAAATGAAGGTGTCAGCTGGGCCTCTCTTAGAAGGCTCTAAGGGAGAATCTTTTCTTGACCCTTTCATCTTCGGGTGGCTCCAGATACTCCTTGGCTCGGGGCTGCATAATTCCAACCTCTGCCTCCATCTTCTCATGGTCTTTTCTTCTTCCTGCGTATTCTTTTCTCTTTCTTATAAGGACACTTGTCTTAGGATTTAGGGCCCGTGCAGATAATCCAGGTCTCGTTTTGAGATCCTTAATTACAGAGACCTTTTTTCCAAGTAAGATGACATTCACAGGTTCCAGCTTTAGAGAATGGACTCATTTTCGGGGGAGAGGGAGGGAACATCATCCAACCTAATACACAAGTTAAGAAAACGGGCCTATAGAGGGGTCCCCGGGGTGGCTCAGTCGGTTAAGTGTCTGACTTTCAGCTCAGGTCATGATCTTGTGGTTCATGAGTTCAAGCCCCATGTCAGGCTCTGTACTGACAGCTCAGAGCCTGGAGCCTGCTTCTGCCTCTATGTCTCCCTCTCTCCCTCTGCCCCTCCCCTACTCACTCTGTCTCTATCTCTCAAGAAAAAAAAATGGGCCTATAGAGACAGAACACAGAATCACTTCTTTCTCCTTTGAAGGTCAGCTCTGAATATTAGCTAACTTTATTACTTGATTCATTCAACAAATGTTCATTGAGTGCTTCTCTGTGGCAAACCCTTTGCTTGGTGCTGGGAAATCAGACTCAGACTCATCCCCAGGGAAGCTGCCCTCTTTACAGGGAAGTCCAATAAGTAAAAAAAAAAAAAAGGAGTGATAAACCAGTTTTTCAGTCTGAGGGAAGTTCAGGAGCTGTGGAAGCCAGAGAAGAGAGTCGGATTTCAGTCACAGTAGAGGTGACATTTAAACTGGGTATTGAAGGGAGCACCTGGGTAGCTCAGTCAGTTAAGCGTCCGACTCTTGATTTCAGCTTGGGTCATGATCTCGAGGTTCATGGGATCAAGCCCCGCATCAGGCTCTGTGCTGACAGCGTGGAGCCTGCTCGGGAATCTCTCTCCCTCTCTCTGCCCTTACCCCGCTTGTGCATGCTCGCTCTCAAAAATAAATATATAAACATTTTAAAAAATTGTTTAAAAAATAATAAAATAAACTGGGTACTGAAGAACCAATAGGAGTTTGCCAGGCAGAAAGGGAGAAAAGGATATTCCAGCAGAGAGAGCAGGATCCAATCTTTCCACAAGCTTTTTAAAAAATTTTTTTTAATATTTATTTATTTTTGAGAGAGAGAGAGAGACCACGACTGGGGGAGAGGCAGAAAGAGAGAGGGAGACACAGAATCCAAAACAGTCTCCAGGCTCTGAGCTGTCAGCACAGAGCCCAACGTGGGGCTCAAACTCTGAATGAGCCGAAGTCAGACACCCAACCAACTGAGCCACCCAGGCACTCCGTTTCCACAAGCTTTTAATGAGATTCAAGTCTGTACCAGGCCGATCACTGGGCACTGGAAATACATACCTCAAGTAAACAACCCTTCTCAGACTTTTCCACTTACACCAAGAGAGCTGGAATGCTCACCCCAGGGACAGGACAAATACCTAAAATACTTGCATAATGTTCAAGGTAATGAGTGTAAAATGTTTTCCCACAGTGCCTTGGGTGTAGTAAGTGTTCAATAAATGCTATCATTTTTATATGTCCTATTTCATTCTAAAAATTCTTGTATTATCTTAGATACTTTTCCATAATATGACTATATTTGTTTAAACATAAAAATATTTCTAGGGCACCTGGGTGGCTCATTGGTTAAGTGTTCAACTCTTGATCTCAGCTCGGGTCATGATCTCACTGTTCTGAGTTCGAACCCTGCATCGGGCTCTATCCTGACAGCACGGAGCCTTCTTGGGATTCTCTCTCTCCTTCTCTCTCTCTCTCTGCCCATCCACTGCTGGCTTTTTCAAAACAAATAAATAAAAATATATATGTTTCTAATCACTTAGAATTAAATTACTATAATATTTCTACAGTGCTATATGTCCCCTAGAGAAACATGTATCCAAGTTTAAGGAACATGGATTCTCAGGTAGCCAAATACAACATACATGCAGTGATAGAAGAAAGATCAAGGTCGAGTGGTAATGAAACGACTGACTCTACAAGAGCTGGTGGGCAAAGTCAAATGCAGGCTTCACAAAAGTCTTAAAAAATGATTGGGAGTTTGATATATGAACAACAGGGGGTTAGCTCTGTTTGGTTCAGGGATGACTAGTGTTTTAACAGCTAACTAGTACCATGTTGGATATCGAAACCAAACATTGTTGGCAGGACCAAAAACTGAAACACCCCAAACCATTTTACCTCTTCTTCTTCCTCTTTCCGTAGTCTCTATATCTCATGGGCATGATGCATTGGGTAAATAAGAGGAAGACAGGCCAGGTTGGTCTTTTGATGTCTCAAATTTAATTAAATTAAACCTATCCCCTTCCTTTCAAGTCCTCTTTCTCCCATTTACTTACTCACTTAGCCACACATCATTCAGACCCGTACCAGGTGCCCGGCCAGGCCACTATATTTATAGAAATAATTCAGATTAGAATCCCTGACTGCAAGGAGGCCATAGGTAATTTCAATACAAAGTGGTAGATGAAGTCATTGAGATGATGTATAAAGTATCATGGAAGTACAAAAGAAGTTGCTAACTACTGTGTGTTGTGCCAGAAGGCTTTCTAAATAAAGTCTTCTGGGCAGAAGCATGAGCTTTGCCTGAGCAAAGGCACTGAGGCGGAGGACTTGACACTGGCCTACTTTAAGGGGCCCAAAACAAAGGCTGCCTGGGGGCAACAGGCAAAGAGGCCGGAAAAGGAAGATGGGGCCACACAAGAAGAGCCTGACGGCTGGGCTGAAGAACTTGGCCTCAACCTTAGGCAACGGGAAGTCATTTGGAAAGATCCTCAGGCAGCCCTGAAGATGCAGCTTTCAAGGAGTTGGGTTTGAAGATCAAGACTCTTGCAAAAGGCCAGGTGAGAATTGTAAAGCGAAGAGACCATTCCCCCAAAGAGCCTGTACCCAACAAAGGCGGGTGCCTGGGCAGCATTTCTCCTTCTCCTTTCTAAACTCTTCAACGTTACTTTTTTGAAAAAGGCTTCATAGATGTGACCGAATGGCTACCATCTCTGGACCCCCACTACGACCCCTGACCTCTCTTTAGTACCTATACCCATGTGCCTAGTCCTATGGTTTGTGTTTGTCTCACCTGCTGTACTATGAACTCTTCCTTTTGATATCCTTCTGAACTCCCCAAGCTTCATGAACTCCATGAGCTTCAATGCGCAAATGACTGAATGGATGAATAAAATCCATGAGTGAGTTGATGAAGGCCCAGGTAAGTGAATGGTTGTTAGATGAGACAGAACCTCCACGCCTCTCCCATTGGACACAACCCCAGAGGGAGGAAATGCGCTTGGCCAGGCTCACCCAAAGTTTGTAGCAAACCTGAGACAAAGACTTGGGCTTCTTGCCCCCAAGGACCAGTGCTCCTTCCTCAATCCCAGTGGCTTTCACACTGTCATGGAGGTTAAATGTGCCAATGTGGGAACATGAGTTTGGGAATTCACACACCAGCCAAGAGGACACACATTAGATTGAAGCGCGTCTAACCCACGGGGCTGAGTTAGTCGGAGCTCCCAGAGAAAGCTTTCCTTAGGAACTGTCTTTTATAGTGAGGTCTGAAGGGTGAGTAGGAGGTTAACTGGACAAAAGGGGCTAGGGAGAGCAAGAGGAACAGTCCGAAGAAGGCACAGGGAGCATTGAAGGAACTGTAAGAAGGCCAGGCAGGCGTAGGCGGGAGAGGCAGCCGGCATGGAGGAGGAAGAGGGGGAGGAGAACAGTTTTTGGAAGACACTGATATTTCAAAAATAAAATCAAAGACCTCCTTCAATGTCATTTACAGTTTAGTGTTGCTTTTATTTGTAATTTCATACGGCAGCAGCCGCATCGTCTTTCAGTGCTTAGAGCTTCTGAAGTTTTCGTCCAGCCGTGATGGCACAGAATGAAGTTGGAGATCTGGGCAGGGTCCAGATCCTGCCAGCTGTGGTAGCCCCAGGGGAGTCTGACCTTGAGGTGTGTGGACAACTACGGGAGGGTTTATGTAAGCAGGGGATGGGGGGGGGGGTGTTACATGATCTAATTTATGTTTTAAAAATGTCAGTCTGGGGGCATCTGGCTGGCTCAGTCTGTATAGCATGCGACTCTTGATCTCAGGGGCGTGAGTTCTACTCGCATGTTGGGTATAGGTTTACTTAAAACAAAAAACAAAAAAAGAAAACAAAAGAAAAAACAAGTCATTCTGGCAGTTGTGTCCAGAACAGATGCAAGGGTGGGGGGAGTGGTGAATTTAGTAACAGTAAATTGTGACATTCCTTTGTTGAGTTAGAGGACAATTAGAATACAGGAATACGGCTAAGTTCCTGGGGACAGAAGAGCTCAAAGGATGCCCGATTGCCCTCGTTCCCTGCCAAAGACAGGCATGGTCTCACAGGGTTCCTGAGAATGAGCATTCTGGCTGCAAAGTGGGGTGTCTGAGAGCTCCAAGCCTGGGGTCAAAAAAAAATGTGATCATAGGGGTGCCTGGGTGGCTCAGTCAGTTAAGCATCCGACTCTTGGTTTCAGCTCAGGTCATGATCTCACGGTTCCTGAGTTCGAGCCTGCATCAGGCTCTGCGCTGACATAGGGCTCTTCACTGATGGCACAGAGCCTGCCTGAGATCCTCTCTCTCCCTCTCTCTCTGCCCCTCCTCCACTCTGTCTCTCAAAATCAATAAACTTAAAACAAATTTTTTTAAATGTGACCTGAGCCTGCAGCTAATTGGCTGCAGGATTTTAAGTAAATTCATTTCCCTCCCTAACAGGTTCTCTGGGGGCTAGAGAAAACTAAGGTCTTCCTGGTACTTTACATACATTACCATGGACCATCCCCACAGGACCCTGTGAAGTAGGTAACCATGTAACCATGTGAAGTGCCCATGTGAATCTGGGCACTCATTTCCAGAGCTGCTTTTTAGGCTTCTGTAAAACTGGGACAATAATACCTTCATACTTGTATGAAATGTCTTCTTCCATCCTTTTCCTTTCAACCTATTAAAAAAAAGAAGAATTCCAAGAATTCATCAAGCATGGAGCCCTTCGAAGCACCAACTGCATAGGTCACATCTGGTGAAGCTGGCCTTGGTGAGAGTGTCAGTATTGGGTTCAGGGGTGGAGGACAGAATGGTAGCAATGGAAGATTGGTTACATACAGAAGGATTGATCAAAATAAATAGATATATTAAGGATAATGGGAGCCAGTTTTCTATCAGAAAAAGGAGTTACAAATATAGGAAGAGAAGGAGCTTGGATGAACCCTGTGGTGATAGACCATAATTGTTCAGATCTTGGTTTCTTTCTTTTTTTTTTTTAAGTTTATTTGCTTATTTTGAGAGAGAGAAAGCTTACCTGGGGGTCAGGGGAGAGAGGAGAGAGCAAGAATCACAAGCAGACCCCCACTGTCAGTAAGGAGCCCAATGTGGGGCTCAAAACCACGGACTCTGAGATCGTGACCTGAGCTGAAGTCGGATGCTCAACCAACTGAGCCACCTAGGCATCCCTAGATCTTGGTTTCTGAATACCATTCTCCACTAACTGGAATCAAGATTCTCTGAAGAAGTGGCTGACTCCAGGATTGGGCCAGAAAAAGTACAAGATGACCCTAGGACATGTAGTTGTGCCAGAAAATAAGGAAGTACTCCTCCCCCCAAAAATGATGGAGACATGTCAAAAGAACACAGAAGCCAGTTTGGTGGGGTTCCCACTGTCCAAATCTGGAGCAGCTTGAACATCACGATGAAAATGATAGAATAGCATATAGCCCACTGAATAAAATAGGGATCCATGAGTCTTTATTGATATAAAAAGGCGAGGGGGGAGACATTTTCAAAGTATGGAAAAGAGTAACTTTACAATGTAATACGACGGTTCCCAGCTTAATCAAGCGATAAAGTGAGCATCAATCAATAGGACACACTGAAATCATGATTGCCTGCTAGGATGGGGGGAGGAGGGTCGATCACTACCTCTGTGATATTTCTGCTAAAGATGGACTGGCTTGGACTTACGTCAGTTACAAGGAAAGAGTAGACATAACAACACTAAATGGTGTTCTACAGAATACTGGATCATAATCTCCAAGACTGTCTAGGTCGTGATAGCCAAGGAGAGACTGAGAAATTCTCACAGAGAAAAGGAGTATGATACTGTGATTTATAATAAGAAATAGATATTTGGTTCTTTATTCACTGTTCCTGGCACATAGCTCCTAAAACTCTTGTTATTTCCTATACGAGAGCCAGCGGCGCATCTTTCGTTATAATATTTAGTTTTGTTCTCAGTTCCTGAAAGCTTCAGAGAGTGAAGTGAATGTCTTTTGTTTCCATAACAAGTCCCGCTCAACTGTATTTGAGTTTATTTTAATGAGGTGACATTTGGAAAGCCCCAGATAACTTAAGGATGGGGGCTGGTTGCCAGGGGAACACTCCCGGATTAGAAAGTGGAAACCTTCAGCATCCTCCCTCCATGTAGACTGGGTTTTGGAAGCAGTCTTACTCCAGTGTTATCAATCCTGCATTGTATTGCTGCTAGCAAAAGGGTCTTACGGCTTTTTTTTCTTTTTTTTTAACTAAGCTCTTGGCCCAACATGGAACTTAACTCATGACCCCAAGGATCAAGAGTCACATGCTCTACCAAACGAGCCAGCCAGAAGCCCCAAATTTTATTTACACAGTGAAGTCATATTTATTTTCAGAATACATGTTTATACCCCAGGCATTTAATTAAAAATGTCTTTTGTGTTTAGAGGAAAAATATTTTGTATCAGTTTTCATCAAAAGTAATTAGAAATCTCAAAATGTGTTTGATATTTTAGCCCTGAGAAAAGGAGCTTTCTAAATGTGTGTAGGTGCAATTCAATGTTATGTAAAAAATGGAGGAGATAGGGGCGCCTGGGTGGCGCAGTCGGTTAAGCGTCCGACTTCAGCCAGGTCACGATCTCGCGGTCCATGAGTTCGAGCCCCGAGTCAGGCTCTGGGCTGATGGCTCAGAGCCTGGAACCTGTTTCCGATTCTGTGTCTCCCTCTCTCTCTGCCCCTCCCCCGTTCATGCTCTGTCTCTCTCTGTCCCAAAAATAAATAAACGTTGAAAAAAAAAATTAAAAAAAAAAAATGGAGGAGATAAAATCGTGTGCATGTATGACACCAATGTTAGATGAAAACACGCAAAGCAAAACTCCCTTAAGCAGGAAGTGGTGAAAAATACCTTGAAAAATAGTTTACAAGGGAGGGAAACAGGGTTATGAAAAGAGAAGTTTGGAATACATATGGGGCAGAGATTCATTATAAACATTATGGTTGAGGCCAAGTAGTGGGGGGAATTCCTATTTTCCCCTAGTGATCCTATAAACCAATAAAAGGGAATTTCTTCCACCTCTCAGAAGTATCAGGAAAAAGTGCCTTCCAAAATTGCAACCCGCCTCACATAAAGAAAAGGGAAATACAGTTGACTCTTGAACATGGGGTTTAGGGATGATGGCCTCCCACACAATCGAAAATTTGAATATACCTTTCACTTCCCCAGCACTTAACTACTGAGAGCCTACTCCTGACCAGAAAGAAGCCTTACCGACAACATAAACAATCAATTAACACATTTTGTTTATACACTGTATTATATACTGTCCATTTATAATAAAGTAAGCTAGAGAAAAGAAAATGAACAGAGAAAATACTTTTACACAACTGTGTTGCATTTACTGAAGACAATCTGTGTCAGGGGACCTGAGCAGTTCAAACCCATGTAATTCAAGGTTATTTCATTGATGAGAGGACCTGACTCTGCCTTCCAACTCCTCCCATAGGTGATATAAACATATTGAAATTCACCACTTGGATTAGGTTAAGCCATAAACCAGCTGAGTTAAAACGAAAATTCATTCTATCACAGTTCTGCATGCCAGAAATCCAAAATCAAGGTGTTGGGAAGGCTATGCTCCCTCGGAGAGTCGAGGGGAAAACCCTTCTTCTCCTCTTCCAGCTTCTGGTGGCTCCAGGTGTTCCTGGGCTTGTGCTGCGTAAGTCCAGCCTCCTGCCCCCTTCACATGGCCTTCTCCCCTTTTCCCTGTGTCTTCTTTCTCTTAGGACACTTGCCATTGGATTTAGGGCCCACCTACATAATCTAAGATTATCTCTTTATTTCTGCAAAGATCCCTTTTCCAAATAAAGTCACCTTCACAGACCATGGAGTTTAACTAGGTGCATATCATGTGGTGGGTCACTATTCAACCCACCACACCATCCTTATGTGTGTCCTGTCCCTTTTTTCTCTCAGGCCAGCCCGCCAAAAGATTGAGAAATTAAATTGCTACTAATCTGAACTAGACTGTTTTAAATTAAGATGTTAATTTTAATCTCCAGAGTAACCACTAAGAAAATAACTTACAGGGGCGCCTGGGTGGCTCAGTTGGTTGAGCGTCCAACTTCAGCTCAGGTCACGATCTCACGGTCCGTGAGTTCGAGCTCCGCGTCGGGCTCTGGGCTGATGGCTCAGAGCCTGGAGCCTGTTTCAGATTCTGTGTCTCCCTCTCTCTCTCTCTGACCCTCCCCCGTTCATGCTCTGTCTCTCTCTGTCTCAAAAATGAATAAACGTTAAAAAAAAATAAAAAAGAAAATAACTTACAAACATAGAGCAAAAGAAACAACAGGAGAATTAAAACAGTGTATGAAAAAACATTTAACAGAAAAGAAGGCAGGAATGGAGGGAGGGAGGAACAAAAAAGACACAAGAAAATAGCAAAAGGGCACATGTAAATTCTACTTTATCAGTGATTATATTAAATGTAAATAGACTTAATGTTCCAATGGGAAGACATAAAGTAGAAGTATGGATAAAAAGAAAAAAGATCCAACACTATTATGCCTTCAAAAGATACATTTTAGGGGCGCCTGGGTAGCTCAGCCAGTTAAGCGTCCGACTTCAGCTCAGGTCATGATCTCACGGTTCATGAGTTCGAGCCCCATGTCGGGCTCTGTGCTGACAGCTCAGAGCCTGGAGCCTGCTTTGGATCCAGTGTCTCCCTCTCTCTCTGCCCCTCCCCTGCTCACACTCTGTCTCTGTCTCTCCCTCAAAAATACATAAAGATTAAAAAAAATTTTTAAGATACACTTTATATTCAAAAACACAAATGGGTTGAAAGGAAAAGGATGGAAGAAGACGTTTCATACAAGTAGTAACTAAAAGAGAGCTGGGGTGGCTATACTTTTATAGGCTATATAAAATAGATTTTAAGACAAAAATTGTGGGGCACCTGGGTGGCTCAGTTGGTTAAGCATCCAACTTCAGCTCAGGTCATGATCTCAAGGTTTGTGGGTTTGGACCCACATCGGGCTCTGTCCTGACAGCTCAGAGCCTGGAGCCTGCTTTGGATTCTGTGTCTCCCTCTCTCTCTGCCCCCTCCCGTTTGCATTCTGTGTGTGTGTGTCTCTCTCTCTCTCTCTCTCAAAAATAAATAAGCATTATTAAAAAAAAAAGACAAAAATTGTTACTAGAGACAAAGGGAATTTTATAATGATAAAAGGGTGACTCCATCAGGAAAATGTAACAATTATGAACATACATGTACATAGCAGCAGGGTCCCAAAATATATGAAACAAAAGGTACAGAATTGAAGGGAAAAATAAACAATGTAACAATAGTTGGAGGCTTCAATACCCCCATTTTCTTTTTTTTTTTTTTTTTGAGCACTTTAAGGACATTTTATTTATTTTTTTTAAAATATAGTTTATTGTCAAATTGGCTTCCATACAACAGCCAGTGCTCAGCCCAACGAGTGCCCTTCTCAATGCCCATCACTCACTTTCCCCTCTCCCCTGCCCCCCATAAACCCTCAGTTTGTTCTCTGTAATTAAGAGTCTCTTATGGTTTGCCTCTCTCCCTCTCTGTTTGTAACTTTTTTTCTCCCTCCCCTCCCCCATGATCTTCTCTGTTAAGTTTCTCAAGATCCACATATGAGTGAAAACATATGGTATCTGTCTTTCTCTGACTGATTTATTTCACTTAGCATAATACCCTCCAGTTCCATCCACGTTGCTGTAAATGGCCAGATTTCATTCTTTCTCGTTGCCAAGTAGTATTCCATTGTTTATATAAACCACAATTTCTTTATCCATTCATCAGTTGATGGACATTTAGGCTCTTTCCATAATTTGGCTATTGTTGAAAGTGCTGCTATAAACATTGGGGTACAAGTGCCCCTATGCATCAGCATGCCTGTATCCCTTGGGTAAATTCCTCACAGTGCTATTGCTGGGTCATAGGGTAGATCTATTTTTAATTTTTTGAGGAACCTCCACACTGTTTTCCAGAGCAGCCGCACCAGTTTGCATTCCCAACTACAGTACAAGAGGGTACCCGTTTCTCCACATCCTCACCAGTATCTATAGTCTCCTGATTTGTTCATTTTAGCCACTCTGACCTGTGTGGCTAAAATGGCTTTGATTTGTATTTCCCTGATGATGAATTGAGCATCGTTTCATGTGTCAGTTGGCCATCTGGATGTCTTCTTTGGAAAAGTGTCTATTCATATCTTCTGCCCATTTCTTCGCTGGATTATTTGGTTTTTTGGATGTGGAGTTTGGTAAGTTCTTTAGAGATTTTGGATACTAGCCCTTTATCCGATATGTCTTTTGCAAATATCTTTTCCCATTTCATCAGTTGCCTTTTAGTTTTGTTGATTGTATCCTTTGAAGTACAGAATGTTTTTATTTTGATGAGGTCCCAATAGTTCATTTTTGCTTTTAATTCCCTTGCCTTTGGAGATGTATTGAGTAAGAAATAGCTGCGGCTGAGGTCAAAGAGATTGTTTCCTGCTTTCTCCTCTAGGGTTTTGATGGTTTCTTGTCTCACATTCAGGTCTTTTATCCATTTTGAGTTTATTTTTGTGAATGGTGTAAGAAAGTGGTCTAGTTTCATTCTTCTGCAGGTCTCCCAGGACCATTTGTTAGAGACTGTCTTTTTTCCATTGGATACTCTTTCCTGCTTTGTCAAAGATTAGTGGGCCATACATTTGTGGGTCCAATTCTGGATTCTCTATTCTATTCCATTGATCTATGTGTCTGTTTTTGTGCCAATACCATACTGTCTTGATGATTACAGCTTTGTAGTAGAGGCTAAAGCCTGGGATTGTGATGCCTCCTGCTTTGGTTTTCTTCTTCAGTATTACTTTGGCTATTCGGGGTCTTGTGTGGTTCCATACAAATTTTAGGATTGTTTGTGCTAGCTTTGAGAAACATGCTGGTGCAATTTTGATTGGGATTGCATTGAATGTGTAGACTGCTTTGGGTAGTTCAATACCCCATTTTCAATAAGGGACAGGATGCTTAGGCAGACCATCGACAAAACCAACAAGGAACTAGATGACTTGAACAACACTATAAACCAAGTAGATCTAACAGACATCTGGAAAATACTACCACTATAATACTACCACTATAATAGTGATCCCAGTGGGAGTAGAATACACATTTTTCTCAAATGCACATGGAACATTCTCTAGGAAAGATCATCTATTTGGTCATAAGAGGAGCCTCAGTAAATTGAAAGAGATTGAAATCATACAAAGTTTGTTCTATGAAATAAAATTTGAAATAAGTGACAAAAGGAAATTGGGGAAAATAGCAAATATGTGTAAACTAAGCAACATCCTCTTCAGTGACCAAAGAGTCAATGAAGAAATCAGAAGATAAATTAGGAAGAACTTTGGAATAAATGAAACAAGAACCCAAGATACCAAAATTTATGGGATGCAGCTAAGGCAGTTTTAGGGAAAGTCTTATAGATGTAAACATATTAAAAAAGAAAAAAGAGGGGCGCCTGGGTGGCGCAGTCGGTTAAGCGTCCGACTTCAGCCAGGTCACGATCTCGCGGTCTGTGAGTTCGAGCCCCGCGTCGGGCTCTGGGCTGATGGCTCAGAGCCTGGAGCCTGTTTCCAATTCTGTGTCTCCCTCTCTCTCTGCCCCTCCCCCGTTCATGCTCTGTCTCTCTCTGTCCCAAAAATAAATAAACGTTGAAAAAAAAAATTAAAAAAAAAAAAAAAGAAAAAAAGAGCTCTTACATTTCTACCTTAAAACCCTGGAAAAAGAAGAATTCCTGTCTAGCTCTGGGTATTTGTGAGTCCATGATTTTACTATCCCTTGCTTCTAGCCCAGAGTAGGAGTGCTTAAATGCCAAAATGTGAAAAGAAAGGGGAAGCTGTGTGGCATTTGCCTCAGAGCTATCCTCAGTGCCCCCTAGTGGCCTTGTCTGTGAACCACAAGCAGAATCATGGAATTGACAACCTTCCGACTGAGACTACAGCCCTAACCCCGCAGTCCAAAAGCAGAAGGTGTTTTGGAAAAGGAGGATCCTGTTCCCTCTCTCAAGGTAACAACTCCCAGCCAGAGGCAATGTTCACAGCATTTACCTAGAGTAACCGCCCACCCCCCCTCCCCGCCCCATTGCTCTGCACAGGCTGCTGCACAGGCTGCTGCTAGATGTATTTGGGGCCTGCTTATTGTCACTGTTCATAAGCAAAGATGAAGGAGTTCTCTCATGCCCAATAGGTGTTGAATCTTCAAAAAAATTAGTGCTGAGAGTAATGGCCTATCTTTGTGGGGTGGCCTAGGTTAGGGCCAGGCTTAGCCTGGGGCCAGAGGCTAAAGGTCATGGCTAATCTCAGACAGGGGCTGGGGTGGGGCTGAAACTGTCATCAGAAAGCAGGCCTTTCCTCCATCCTCAAGGAAATCCTCTGACCTGAACTCTGGGGGCCTAAGGCCTGCCTAGTGCTACAGAATTCAGCCTCTGTTGCCCCTCGAGGGTATCTCCTGTTGCCGCCTGGCCTCCTGCTCACTCTGGAGACATCAACTCTCCTGCCTTTCCAAGCCAAGCCCCATTGCAGACCCATCTACCACCACATCCTCCTTCAACTCAGCAGTGCTGTTTCCCCTGTCTTTGTTTGCTGCTCTTCCCAGCATTTCCTTCCTGGCCAACTTCTAGTCACCCTTCAAATCCCAGGTTGACATTGAGGTCCCAGTTCAACCAGGCATGCCATGTTGTATGCACAGAGGAGCAGTCCTTGAAGTGGATGAATGAATGGCAAAGAAACTTAGGCGGTGGCAAAGTTGGAATGAGGTCATTTGGTCTCACCTGAGAGGGGTTCCCAGCTGCGTAGTACTCATTGAATCAAATGGAATTAGAACAGAGAGAGGTGGCATCTTGGGGGACCAGGGTGTGGCATGAAATCATTAAAGCAACAGCAGGCTAGCTCTCCCTCTTTGTGGTATAACTGAGGCCAGAGGCAAGGAACATGGCTTGAGTGATCCACGGAGGACCCTTCTAGTTCTGCCATCTCAGGACCTTAAAAGTGGACAGTAACCCTCTGCCACACACAGTAGACAGCTGTGAGGGGGCTCCAAGGACCCTTGCCTCTAGCCATTCATTCAGTGTATCATCCTCTTGAGAGTGAGTTGGATCTAATGGGGAGAATATGGCAAAAGTGACAGGATATCACATCCGAGATGAAGTTATAAGAGAATGTGACTTCCACCTTGCACACTCTCTCTCTGGCTCTTTCTGCTTACTCTCTCTGATGAAGCCAGCTGCCATGTTGTGTTCCATGAACTACTCCATGGAAAGGCCCGTGTGGCAAGCAAGCTAGAGTGGCCTCTGGGCAATAGCCAGTGAGGAAGTGAACACTGCCAGCAGCTGCGTGAATGACCTTGGAAGTGGGTCCTCCCCTGGTCAAGCATGAGGACGACTGCCGCCTGTCTGATTATCTTGACTGTAGCCTTGCGAGAGGCCCTGAGGGAGAGGGTTCTGCTAAGCTATACCTCGGCTACGGACTCTCAGATTGTGTGGTGGACCCAGTGTTGTGTGAAGCCACTGTGTTGTGGAGTCATTTGTTACACAGGAAAAGATAACCAATACTACCGTATGGCGTGTAGACCATGTAGACCAAAGGAGCAAGGGGGAAGGCTTGGCAGGGAGCCCAGATGGGACCATAGCCTCCCCAAGTGTCAGGGGCAAGATGCAGGTGAAGTCCCAGCAATAACTCACAGAGAACTCTCGTTTTCGTTTATTCGTTTTGGAATTTACAAAAGTGTGACATGGGACAATCATCTCATCAAGAGAAAACAGAACACACAGAGGGGCTGGGTTTCTTCCCTGGTTCCTCCCCTCTCAGAAAGGCACAAATATGTGAGGCTTGGGTTCGGGGGCCTCCTGTCTTAAGACCAATGTCATGCTCAGAAGGCCAGGCCCCTCTGTGAACAGGATGAGGGACCCTTTCCTCACACTCATACTTGGGTTATGGGCTAAACAAACCGAGGCCACTGGGAAACATGTGAATCAGGCCAAGTCCAGGTCTGTCCTGGGCACATGTTGTCAGCACCCTGTGGAAGACTAGTCACTCCAACTACAACGTGGTGGCTGACTAATCCTGGAGGCGGTGCATCTGGGACAGCGCTGTCCCTAGCACAGGCTGATTGCCACCCTGGTTCTTACCCTGGAGGCCTCAGATTTAAAAGACTAACTGGACTGGAGCTGGAGCATTCCAGATGCTCATTACTGCACTCTTCAAGTTGGGGACAACTGTGCCCTCTAGGTCTTCCCCTTGGTATGAGGGGCCAGGCCTGCAGTTAAGTGTGGGGTAGGTATTTTAGAATAGAGGTGTTTGTATTAGAAGTGGCTCCTGCCCCTCATCCTGCAAGTAAAAAGAAGATAACCTAACCCCGGTCTGAGTCGCCAGTGGCTGTCCTTCTTTCCCAGTTAACCAGGACTGAGTTTTGTCTGTAATTTTGGGGAAGGAAGAAGAAGGATTGCTTGAGAAACCATAAAGGCCCAAATGCGTCAGCCACCACCTAGAACAGGACAAATTGGAACTAAAAGAGTTGGAAATATTCACTTTTTCCTTATTAAAAAAGACCTAACATTTGTAATGGTTTAACAAAATTATTATAATTTCTTTTAAATAACCCACAGACACCCATGACGCTTCCAAATTTACAGAACAAAAAAGCATTCGAGAACTTGGTAGAAAACGATTTGCAGCTGGTTCCTCCTAGGAGCTGGCCCCTGAGGGCGGGCTCAGTTCACCTCCAGAACCTCAGTCTCCGGGAGGCCGAACTTGGTCTTGTGCTTGTCGAAGAGCTTCACCAGGGCCTCCATGTACATGCTGTGGTACAGGTCTATGTCCTGCTGGGTTGGGTGCTCCAGCTTGGGGATGGTGATGGGCTCACCCACTGCAGGGATGGGGCAGAGGCCTCTGGTTAGTCAACCCACTCAGGCCCCCCGTGAGAGTCTACCATGATGTTGATAGCAGTGACCCTGCTCTACGTGCCAACCATGTGCCAGGAACTGTGCCAAACGTGCTCCACCTCAGGTTGTCCCTGTTACAGGGGAGAAGATGGGAGGCTCCAGGGCATGGGAAGGGACCTGCCTCAGGCCACACAGTCACTAAGAAGCAGGTGGGATCAACACTGGCTGCTCCGAAGGCACTCAGTTGGAAGGTCCCATGTAAGAGTTATGGGACCAAGTAATGGCTTTGCTCTTGGTCTGCTCTAGGCAAGTCACTTTGCCTCTCTGAGCCTCAGTTCCCTCACCTGTCACATGGGGCTCCTTCCGCATAGGACTTTGATTAGGATTTTGAAATCACATGACATGCTTTGAAAAGTGTGCTGAGGGAGGAGGAGCCCAACATTCATACATCCATTCATTGCTTTATTTTCTGCATCTCCGTATTCAACTCATCCCAAAGTCCTGGCAAAGACATTTCGGAAATTTCTCCCAAGTGCATGCCCTTCTCTCATCACCACTGCCATTCCCTTCGTCCCTAGTGGCTACCACAGGGGCATCCCGCATTGGTCTTGTGGCTTCCATTTTTGACCCTTCTAACCCATTTTCTATCCAGCAGCCCAAGAATCACTTTAAAATGCAACTCTGAACCTCTCCTCCCCAAAGCCCTCAAGTAGCTTTCCATTCTTAAGGTGAAGAGCAAACTAGTTCACACTGCCCACAGGAGCCTGTCCCTCTCCAGCCACACGTGTGCATGGATATGTCCCTGCTGCCTCAGAGCGGTCAGACTGGGTATAGGATTTGCACGTAACGAGTCAAGAGTGAGTCTGGGTCCTGTCACACAAGATGCAGGCAGTTAGTCTTTGTACAAATACAAAGCAAAACACCTGACCCTGATGACTCAAAATATCTACGTGAGCTTTGGCCCCTAAAGTCCATGGCTTGCGGCCTACACACTTTTGTGTGATCTCTGGCTTGTGAGACACACACACACACACACACACACACCCAGAACAACACAGCTGAGGGACAAGTGCTGCCAGTTTTTGCTGTACTTCTCAGAGGACTATGCTCCAGTCATGTTGATGTTTTTCTTTCTGTTCCTCAAAAATCTATACAATCTTGCTGCGGGAACTTCACTGAAGCTAATGTTTCTGACAAAAAAAAAAAAAAAACCCTCTCTTCTTCCTGTGTTTTGCTAGATAATTCCTATTCAGTTAGAAGTGGAAGAGTCACCACTTCTCGGAGGTCCACTGCAACCCCCCAGAGCACCCTGTACGTTCCCCTCACACCCCCTCCTGGTCTTTGCTTGACAGACTGGTCTTCCTGATCTTCCCTGACAGACTCCTGGGCCCTGCAAACACGGACCGTTAAGTCTTGTTTTCTCATCTGGCGCTGCTTGGCTCACAGTGATGGAACTATCTCCACCCCCACTGGCCGTTCCCATCAGCACCCAAACATGTCCACAGCTGCATGATTTAGAGCATGGACATCAGAGCCAGAGGGCCTGCATGTGAATCTTAACTCTACCACAAACTAGCAGTGGGGCACCTCGAGTTCAGGGGCCGCAGGCAGGGGAGCTCACCAATGGTAGTGATGGGCTTGGAGTAGGGCACCAGCCCCCAGGTGTCAGAGGAGAAGAGGCCTCGGCCATGGAAGATGCACGGGGCAAAGCCAATGTACTTCTGGAACTTCTTCTGGACCCATCGGCCCCAGGAGCCCTCTTCAAAGATCACCTGCTTGTATACTTCATTCTCCCCGAAGGAGTAGGTGGGAACCAGGTCAGCTCTGGAAGGGAGAAGCCAGAGTCAGTCACACCCTAACTGCTGGCCTCTGATCTTCCAGCAGCATGACTTATTTGGCCCCAGAGCACAGTCTTGCACATGAGCTTGGCCTGTAGCCCACCTGCAGGAGCCCAGGAAACACAGGCTGCATCTCTGCCCCACTCAGACACTCAGGCTACACTTGGGCAAACTTGGTCTGAAGCTCTGGCATCCAACCTCTCCTCTCCCACAGGATGGCAAATTCCCATCTATGCCTTCCTGGGGTTTGGGCCTTGCTTCTAGGAGCAAGGAGTTGCTTTGTTTGGGCCAAACAAAGCTTTGGAGGGCTGTGCATGCATGTGCATGCTGGTGTGCACGCGTGTGCATGTGTGTGCAGGAGGCACTTACCCGTGGCGTAGGGCCAGTTTTACAAAGCCCTTGCGATTGCGCAGAGTGACTGCGTTCTTGCCGGGCATGGAGCTCAGGGACTCGGCTGCACCCCCCACTACGATGATGATGGCATTGCCACTCCCATTCTTTGAAAGCAAGTAGTCTATGGTGTCCCTGTTCACAGGGCAAATGCCTGGCAGGGAGAAGGACATAGAGTCAGGGCTGCCCATAAATGCACTCCCTACCCCCTTCACACAGCCAAACATAAACAGAAAGAGCCCTGGCCTTAGGCTCCAGACCTAACCCAGCCACTAGAAGCTGTATGGCCCTGCATAAGCTATTTCTTTTTCTGAGCCTTGGCTTACTTATGTGTAAAATGGAGATAATGATACAAGGTTGTTTAGGGAACTTGTTCATTTGACAAACATTCCCCGAGGTCCTAACACTGCCAGGCTATTGCTAGGTGCTGGGGATCCCAGCGAATCAGGGTGGCAGGGGGCGCAGGCCGGTGGATAAGGACAGATCCACAGAAAGTGATTAGGCTGTGCAAAGGGCAGCACAGGGGCTGGGTTGCCCAGAAAAGGAGTCAGAGCAAGCATCGTAGGGAAGATGTTATCGAAACCGAATCCTGAAGGATGCATGAATGACCCTGCTCAGCCCTGACCCACCATGCCTATGGCCGACTGCACCTCTGAGCACAGGACCAGCCGTTGGGGCATGGTATATGGGCTTCCTGACCTCTCTATCACCTTGCTCAGTGGAAAGGCTCAGGCCTGGACAAGAGTGCAGCAGGGGCAGGCAGATTCTCACCTCCAGACATCAAGTATTCCCTCAGCACCGGCATCCGGAAGTTGCCGGCCAGCGTGGCCAGGTAGGGCCTTATGCCGGGGAACTTCTTGCTCACTTCTGTGGCCTCTGTGCTGAAGTTACAGAAGGCACCCAGGCCCATGATGCCATGGGGGTGGTATCCAAAGATGTAGTTCCTGGTGGTCAACAGGTTGTGTGTCTTCACCAGCTGCAGGGTACAACTCAGGTCAGAGGAAACTGCCAGAAGGGTACCGGGGCACGCCCAGGAGACAGGGGAAGGACTGCGTGTGTCATGCCCGATGAGACTCTGGGCCTGAAGGACTGGAGGGTCTCTGCACACCTGACCTCAGACTCTTGGCAATTGGCATTTAGACTGTGAGTCCCCAGGAAGGGAGGGGGAAACTTTCTCTCTCATGCCCTTACTTCTCCAGCCAGACACAACAGGTCCCCTTATCTGTACCCTGCTCTCCTCCTGGACCCATTCTCCTCATCCAACCCCTGCCGCTCTCAGATAAAGAGGGGTGTCCTGTTTTCGTTGGGGTAAAGTCCACATCCTTCGGTTAGGGCAGAAAAGGGACAATGCAGCTGGCCTGAATGGAAACTTCCTTCCAGGCAGCAAGGCTCAGCTGCGTTGCTGGGGAGTCAGGCAAGCAATAGCCCTGTGCCGGCCGCAGTGGGGGTGGGGGATCAGCTGTACGGCCAGGCAGCTGACCTGTGGTACTATCAACAAAGCTGGGATGCTCTGAAGAAGGACTGGCTTCCATGAGGGCTGCCCCCTCCCCTGGGGCTGGTGGCCTGGAGGGGTGGGTGGGTGGTATAGTTTTCCTATACCCTGAGGCACCTACCCAGCATTGCAAGGAACTTGGTAGGGGTAGAGGCACTGAAAGGGATGGAAAGCAAGGGCATTTGGCTCAGAAAACATCACTTCTTTTCTGATTAGACAAGTAATAAATAATCATAGAGCATTTAAAAAATACAGGAAAAGGGGCACCTGGGTGGCTCAGTTGGTTAAGCATCCCACTCTTGATCTCGCAGTTTGTGAGTTTTAGCCCCACATCGGGCTCTGTGCTAACAGTGCAGAGCCTGCTTAGAATTCTCTCTCTCTCTCTCTCTCTCTCTCTCTCTCTCTGCCTCTCCCCCACTCTCTCTTTCTCTCTCTTTCAAAAATAAATAAACATTTTTTAAAAAATACAGGAGAGGCGCCTGGATGGCTCAGTCGGTTAAGCGTCCCACTTTGACTTAGGTCCTGATCTCATGGTTCGTGGGTTCAAGCCCTGTGTCAGCTCTGTGCTGACAGCTTGGAGCCTGGTGTTCTCTCTGTCCTTCCCCCATTCACGCTCTGTCTCTCTCTCAAAAATAAACATTGACAAATTTGTGTTTAAATACAGGGAAGTAAAAAGAAAATCCAAAGTACCTGTCCTATCTCCAATCCTGATAAACCACTCTGATGTGTTGAATCCTTTTGTCACTCAAATACACAGATGCTCTTTTTTAAAAACCACAAAATTAAGGGCACATGGTTGATATCATTTTTCTACCAAGCATATCATAACTATTTTTCCTACCACGATCCCTCATTAACATGTCTCTCATGGCTGCATTATTCTGTCACACAGCTATGCTGTACAAAATAGAATTATAATCAAACTCCGATTGATGGATCTTTAAAAACCTTCTAAAATTTCCTTCAGAAAGAATGCTTCCACAAGTATCTTATTTTTGTCCGCATATCTGATTGTTTGACAAACTTCTAGAAATACAATTCCTGGGTCAAAGGGTATGAACATTTTGGTCTTGTGGGCTGCCCTGCCTCTAGAGGGGTGGCACCGATAACATTCCTACTTGCTGTGTTTGAAAGTACCCACGTCCCTGCACTGGTGCCAGCTAGAGGCAAGGCATGGGCCAACGGCAGAATGTCAGGAGCCCGGATTTACCACGACTCCAGGTTTGGGAACCCCCATCTGAGGGAAGGATCTTGTGCTCAGTCTGGGGCGAGGGGGTGCTGGTGGCTGGCCCTGGGAAGCTGACATCTGAATCTTCAGGTGACAGAGGCCAGAGGGGGATGGTGTCGATGGTGGCCGGCACCATTCCCAGTTTGGTAAGTGCCAGAATGTGCGCGAGCAACACCCTATGAGTTTCACCCTCTGTTGCTTGGGCCTTCCTTACTCTTCCTTTTCCTCTTTGCCTTCGGCAAGCACATTCAAGTTGTTCAAGAACTCAACCAACTCGAAGCTGCCCCCTACATAAACGGGAAACAGCAGCAGTGTAGGTCCTGACTATTGGGTAGGGGGCAGCGAGGGGTTGTAAAGGGGGCCTGGCTTTACACGAGCCTTGCAAGGAAACTGCTCCGAGATTTTGCCTCCTGAGGAGCAGGTATGCCCACCACACTAGCTCGCAGTAAAGTGGACCCTGGGGCTGGCTTCTAGGCGATGGAATGGTGTCAAGGTAAGAACTGAGCAGCCAGCACCGCATTGGTGACCTGCCCCAGACTGAATGCTGGGTCTGGGAGTCCAAGACCTAGAATGGGCTGGAGGAACCTTGACCTAGGCCGTTTCTTTGATCACAAGGTAGAGACTGAGGCCTAGAGAAAGGAGATTGCAGCGAATCCTACACCACCTCTAGACCAGGCCACCCAGTGGGCTCTTCTCTGAGCCACTGGGATCAAGTGCGCCACCTGGTGGAAGCCCAGCTGGCTCTTTAAATCAACTCCCCCCATGTGTCTATCTGGTGGGGCACTTGGTTAAGTGTGCTACCCCGAGGTACACTGCAGGTTAATGGCCCTTAGGGCAGTCACCGGAAGAACAGGCATCTGGTCGGCTTTGATCTGTCTTCATGCCACACTCCCCTGCCCCCCAAGGCTGGACAGAGTGTCCATTCTGGAGGGAGAAGGAAGGCACTGACACGCTGGCTCCTGTGTCCCCTGTTTCCCATGGCAGAGTCGCAGCCCCAGAAGTTTCCCAGGCCAGGCCTGCTTGCTAACATGAGTGAGGAACACATCCTGGCAAGTTGCTTCTCCCATGCTGCCTCCTAGGGCAAGAAAGGTGCGCAGATAGGCTTGTCGTACCTTGGCACCAAACAGAGGAAGAAATTCAGAACCAGAGAGGAGCAGAGACTTGCCTAAGCTTACACAGCATTGCACGAAGGCAGAGGAATGTAGGAGGGAGAACATGGGCCCTGAAGCCAACAGCTTTGGTTCCTATACCTGCCCTGCTCCTGCCTTGCTCTGGGACCTCAGGACAGTCCCTCCTCCCTGGGCCTCAGTAGGACCGTCTGGGAAATGAGCAGATGGACAGAGAGATAATTCTAAGCTCAGAGAGTCTTTCCTAATCTCCTCTCCAAAGATCCTGCCTATTCCTCAGGGATTAGTGACCCAGGCACTTCCTCTCCTCCTCCAGGTAGCTGGTGGTCCTGGTGGCTGCCGCTAACACATGAGCTCTCCTGTGCGGGGAGAAGGGAGGCTCTGAGGGCTCACTGAGCTGCTCTAGTGGCAAAGCGCCATGCAAAGAAGGGAGTGGGGAGGTGTGGGTGGTGCGTACAGCTAGAGATCATTCCATAACCACTAATATGAGGCCAGAAGAAGCGGGAGGACCAGAAGGGCCACACAGAACACCACAGGGCGTCAGCCCTGACGTGAAGACACCAAGGCCAAACCCTCCCTGCACAGAAGAGGAGCCCGAAGCCCTGAGGATCAGGGGCTGGGCCAAGATCACCAATAGGTAAGCGCAGAGCCCAGGCTGAGGCTCAATGCCCTGGCCTGCCTCATGCCCAGGCTGGCTTTGGTCCTGGTGCCTAGGGGCCCTCCCAGGGCCAGCTCACATGTGCCCTGCAGCTCCAACTCCCAGGTGAATTCTTGGAATGGAAGTGTGAAAAGGGACACAGGGTTTGTTTTGGTTCTTTTGGAAATGTGGACATCAGTGGGAGGGGCACCTGTTTGTCCCAGCTTTGACCAAGGGTCACTGGGTCATCCTGTTCTGGGTGGAGGAGGCTACTGGCCTTGAGGAAGTTTCCAGAGGGATAGGCTGCTCTAATCACTGGGGCCTGGCCCCTGAGGTAAGGGTCCCAGCAGAGAGAACAGAGGCCATAATCCCTCACATCCAATCATAATTGACCACTTTTTATTATAATAACAGCTCCATTTTGCAAGTGAGGCTAACGAGGCTCAGCGAGCTTGAGAAAGTGTGTCTTGTGGTCCCACGGGCAGAAAGTGACAGTTTAGCAGAATCTGCCAGATCGTGAGCCCACCTAAACGGGACCAGGGCTGACTCCTATGTGTCCCCATGCCTAGCACAGAGCCCAGTGCTGTACAGGGAACAAAAACTGTTGGTCAATGAATAGAGTGACAGAGCAGGAACTTAACCCAGGTCTCTAACCACAGGCAGAGAGAGGGAGACCCAGGAAGTGGGGCTCAATCCAATGGGGAAATCCGGCATTGCAGCTCTTCCAGAGAAACAGGCAATAGGAATTTAGTGGGGAAAAGCCTGGGGCTTGCATTCTAGTACTAATGCTGGCACAGACTTCCCGTGCAACCTGGACTGGACCCTGCCCCTCTTTGGGACTCAGTTTTCTCACTTCCAGACTGAGTGGGTTGGGTTTTATGATACAGTATTGTCCCAGCAACAACAGCCTTGAACCCCCTGCAGCCAGAGAGATGGAGTCAGGGAAAGGCAGGAGTGGGAACTCTGGCCCCCAGGATCCTGGGAAAACTGGCTCAGACTGGGGTGTGCAAAGGACACGCCCTCCCAATACTGAGTACAGTGGGGAGGAATGGAGGGTTACCTGGCCACCTCCTCCGGGCAGCATGCCAGGATGTCTAGTCGCTGACTCACAACAGCAAACATACACCACCCTGCACACATTCACTCTCACACACACTGCTTCTGCTTTTCAAACCCCACTGCCTTCTGCTGGGTTACCCTAAGCAGCTAGGATGTGCCAGCGCTGGGATGCTCAGCGAGCTGGCCAGACAGGTCTTTCCCCTGCAGGAAAAACCTTCAGGATTCTGCCAGAGTTAGCTACAACCCCCCAGCATTGCCCACATGCACCATGGCCCACATGCCTCTGCCTTGCCAGCCTGGCTTGTAAACTGTCAGCCGACGGCCAGAAAAAGATGAGAAGAAGTCCAGACCAAGCCACCATTTATACCATCAGGACCTTGAGGTTGGCCCCAGAGAAGACAGGTGCTTAGAAGACCAGTGTGTACCAGAGCAGCCAATGATACAGAAGAAAGAAAACTCAGAGACCAACTTAGGTTTAGACTACGTTGGGGAGACTATGGGGAGACTGCATGCTGGTAGGGATGGTGCCTCACTGAAGGTCATACTGGGCTCTTCGAGCCTACATCCTCCAAGCCTGAGGGAAGCCTGAGTACCTACGTGAGCTTATTTCCTACAGCTCTGCTGTATAGGGAGACAGTGTGCTGTGAAGGGAACAGTCCAGACCTGAGGCAAGACAGTAATTGGAACTTCAGCTCAAATTGCTCCTAGCTTCATTCAGCTTTATTACTCGCTGGCCTTCAGGCTTTTCTTCTGTGAAAGGGGGATAAAATGAATACCCGCTCACAGGGTACTGTGGGGGTTAAAGGGAACTCCTTGAAGAAAGGTGCTGGTTTCTAGAAAGCTCCCAATAAATGGAGATCCTCCTTCTCCACTCTACCTCTTCAACATCCCCCACACTCCAGACTTCTTCTCAAACTCAGGTGCCTATGTGCTCATTGGTTTCCATGCCTCTTCAGTGCTACTCCTCTTTAAGATGGAGTTCTAGGAGCTCCAATCACTTCCTCCAGAAGCCTCCCCTGAGCACTTCAGCAACCAGGGCCTCGCTCTTCTCTCACTGCACATCTCATTTCCTGGGCCCTAATTCCCAGGGTCATGAGCCCCAGCGACCTACCTGCAACTGGCCGAGAGAAGCGATATTCTTCAAGAGCTTCAGAAGGAAAAAAAGCCCCCCCACACTTACTGCTTTAAGTTGCACCCGTGGTTCAGGTCAGATGGACTTGAAACTACCTTAGTGTTGCTCTTGATAAATCACTGCCATTTTAAGTTGTGCCTTTAATATTGACTCAAAGGCAGACAAGCAACGGCCATAATATCTATTGTATGTGCTCCTTCTATCACAAAGGATCTCAGTGTCCGAAGCCTCTTTTACCCAAATGCTAGAACAAGTCTTGTTTCCCCAAGAAACTTGCAAGCTTCTTCCTTTCCCAAAATAAAAACCAACAACTATCATGTTTCCATGTTTGCCCTGGCTGCCAGGAAGCTCAGAGTTGACCACGAAGCTCAACCTCTGCAACTTTGTTGGACTCGTATGGCTGAAATACTAGTATTTTTTCCTTCAAGTCTTGACTTTTCCTTTTACCCAGTATCACACTGTATGTATCCCAAATTGCCTCAAATCCTGCATCAGTTGGGGTAGAATATGAACATATGTTCATAGTGGAAGTGGTCACATGGTTCAGCTGAGCACACTTGGTAACTGTGGATGGATGAATTAAGGCTTAAGTTCCGATTTCTCAACCATTTCTGTCCTGATACCCAAGGTAACACCCACAAGTCTTTACCTGGATGGGAAAGTAGTCTCGAAAGTAGCGCCACACAGCCCAGTTTCGGACCCACTGTGATCTCCTGCCACCTTCCAGGAAACAAAATACAGCATTGAGAAGGAGTGGGAGTAGGGGCGGGTGACGCGTGGGCAAGGCAGATAAGACAGAGCCCCTGTGAAACCCTGAGTTGGGGGCCTACCACCCTGTGGAGCATCTCCTCCCCCCTTCCTGCCAGGCCCTTTGCCACCTTTGTTCCCTCACGTTATGCAAACCCTTGACTGAATGGGAGCTCCTCTGAGGACCTGGGTGGTGCCCTCTGAGGGGCTTTTAACACCTCAGACCACCCCCTGGGCTGGCTCCAGGCTTTCCCCTTAGTAAGTGCTAAGGAAAATGGGGTGGCACTCACGCTGAGGAAGCTCACGGTGGGCAGGAGGGAGCCCACCTCGTCCCAAGGGTGAGGGGGTGGGGCTGGGAGGCTGTGCTCTCACCTTTCTTGGGCGTGTTCCAGTCAAAGGCCAGCCAGGTGAAGTAGAGCACGGCGATGAGCCAACAGTCGGTGCAGAATGTGTACATGAGGATGGCGCTGCAGGCCACTCCTGGTGGGGAAGCAGATGGCCACAGATCAGGCCCTGTGGTCCCCGGGGGGGGGGGGCTCCGTTTCCCCCTGGGCAAAGGCTTACCAATGACAGGACCCAGGCACAGCTGGGGCCGCGGGCAGAGAAGGTCTGTAGCCACAGCCTGGGGAGGAGCAGGCTCCCGGGGACAAGAGCCTCATCTAGATTCTAATGGGCGTCCCTGGTGTTGAGGGGCTCATGGGCTCCATGTGGTCTGGGCAGTAGTGCTGGGGAAGCCATCCTTGGAGCTGATCTTTCTGGCCTTTCCTCGCACATTCTCCCAACCCCAGTACCTCACCCCCCCACCGTTACTGTGGACACAGGGAGGGACCTGCCAAGTGCCTCTACATCTCAGGACTTGGGTGGAGCCACTGTCTCATGTGTGAGGCCCGGGGACTTTATCCCATTTTGGAAATGAGAACACCAGGGCTTGAGGAGGAGGTAACATGCCCAAGGTCACCCAGCAGGACGGTGGCAGAACCAGCATTCAAACTCAAGCTGGACCAGTAAAACCATAATCTGCACCAGGCTTTAGAAGTTCACCCAAAATCAGGGCGCCTGGGTGACTCAGTGGGTTGAGCTTCAGACTTCAGCTCCGGTAATGTTTTCACGGTCATGAGTTTGAACCCCGCTGTCAGCCTGTCAGCATAGAGCCTGCTTTGGATCCTCTGTCCCCCCTTTTCTCTGCCCCTTCCTTCTTACTCTCCCTCTCAAAAAATAAAAAACATTAAAAATTAAAAAAAAAAAAGAAATTCACCCCAAATCAGAAGCCCCAGACTGCCACCAGAGGGACCTGAGATGGATTCCTGCCCCAGGAGGAGGGCCGTCTTCTACCAACATAATGGAGCAGCAGGCAGTCCCAGGCCAAAGCCCAGAGCCCATAGGCCCCCTTGCAAAACCCCAACAGGGCCCCCAGATGACTGTCTGGGTCCAGCTTCCATGCAATCACTCCTTTCTGGGTCTCCTGGCCCTAACATTGAATACCGTGGCACAGAAAGGAAGGAAGGTCTGTGCCAGAGCTGGTGTACCTCATGGCTGGCCCCTAGAAGGCTTCCTCAGGGCCTCTCTTCTTCCCACTTCTACCCAGCCATCAAGGTCTAGCTCAGACCAGATCTCTTCAAGATCTGTTCTCCAGTATCACACTACCCTTCCACACAGATCTCTCACCTCTGAATTCTTCACACTAGGGAAGGGGGGCACATCTTCTTTGCTCCCTGGCACTCAGTCTAGGGCTGGGGCAGCAGGTACTCATGCTTGCAGAAGCGTGGCTTCCGTCTAGCCACTGCTCAGGGGGCGAAGTCAACCCTTGTTGTATGCCCACTCTGCTGGGCCCTGTGCTGGTCATGGGTGCTCCAGGGCTGCCCGGCTCTGCAACCCATGCCCTCTCTTCTTCCCGTTATACTGAGCCTTCTCTGGTTTAATGAGGGACAGGGGAGGTCTGGACGGACTCTCCATGAGCCTAAGAGCAGGAAAATGGTGGGCCCTTGTCATCCACAATCCAGTCCTGTTCTACTCCTGAGCTAACCTCTCTCAAGGTAGCTGAATACAGCACAACTATCTTGGAAGGGGCAATGAACATAGAGTGACCGGGCATCCAGCTTTTCAGGACCAGCTTAGGAGCGTGACATCACAGATGGGGAAGGTGAGTCTCTAGGGAAGCGTTTGCAGTCTACAAAACTTTGTTAAAGGCAAACTGGGAAGTATTTGAAGCAGCTTGGTGAGTGGCTGTGCCTAAGTTAAGGTCACTAACAAAGTCACTCACACTGTTGAGCAGTTGCCTTTGGTGCCCTTTCTTAAGCCTGGGACAAGGGCCATTCTAGCCCTCTAGACTCCAACAGGCACCCAAGCTCTTTCAGAGGCCAGACGGATTCTCCAGGTAGGGCCTGGGCAGGGAGGGCCCTGAGGTTCAGGCTAGGGTTTGAGCATCCTGGAAATCTAGCTGCCATCAAACCCCCAACTCTCCTAAGGGGAAGAATGACCAGGGGATGCTGAGCCACAGGCCCCGATGCCCCACTGCCTCAACGTCTGGGCTCTCTGGGAGGGTGAGAATCCCTACCTACTGTCCTCACTCTGGTGCTAAGGCAGCCTGGATGGAGAGAGAGAGAACCAATGGAGAATCTAGAGACTGTATGCTAGTTCTGGACTTTCTCAGCCCAGGTGGCCACTCTCCCTAAGCCCCACATGTCCACACCATGCGCCAGACTACTTCCTGCACACAGCCCTTCAGCCTGAGCTCCCTGGGAGCTGGAACAGTGCCCTACTTACCTCTCCAGCCCTAGCAATCAGCCCAGAAAAGGCTTCCTGAACAAAAAATGACCTGAACCCACGAAATGGCCTCCTTTCTCAGAGCCTGACCCCAGTCCTCTGAACAAAAGGCTCCCTGCTTCACCATCGTGGGCTACAGGGCTGCAGCCAGAAGCCCCATCACAGGGTCCATGAAGTGAAAACAACTACTTAAAGACCCTGCTGGCTCCATGTGTGGAAGGCCCACAGCCACCTTCACAATCGCCCCCCTCCCCACATCTGGGTAAAGCTGGTGATTCAAAACTCTCGTCACCAAGGCCTGTGAGCAGGGTGGCCTGTGACTGCTCAGTGGCAGGGAGGCAGCAGGCCCGTGATGAGTGTGGACGTGCTCTTCCGTGAAGCCTTAGCCCCGCCACTCATCAGGTGCAGCCCCTCCTTGAGCCTCAATGTTCTCACAGGGTGTTGGGAAGGTTACATGAGACGATGTGAAAAAGAGCTTAACACACAGCTAAGTGTCCCCTCTGGACATCCATAGACTTGGATGGGGAACAAAATAACACCTTTAATTTGTACCCATATCTTAGGGAAATTCCGTATTTCCTTCATTTACGCGTGTAACACACCCCCGTAGGATTAGCAGTGACACCAATAGAGAACAAAGGTGCTTGCGTATCCCATCTACAGCAGTGGCAGATATCTTAAAAAATGATTTATTCTCATCACTACTTAAGAATTATAGTAACGGTAAAAAAAATTGTAGTAATCATTAAGCCTGCTGCTAGATCTTTCTATTTAACGTAATAATAGAGAGGCACACGTGTTACTGTACATCTAGTTCGATTTCTTAAATGCACACATATTTACACTTCAATATCACTGGTTTTCTCTGAAATCCCCTATCCTTTGCATGACACATTTAAACACGCTGAGGAAGTCGTATAGCCTTTGCCACAAGGCCAGAGGAGTCGACTGCACGAAAATGGTAAAGAGTCACTCTGTTCAGAGGTAGGTGATGGGGCCAGAGCAGCCTCTGTAACACGGGATGAGCCTCTGCCAGCAGATTTGGGTGGGAGCAGGAAGGAGAGGCGGGCTGCCCAGGGCAATAATTAGCGGCAGCTCAGCACACCTACCCATCCAACCGGGCTTGGGTCCCACCTACACGAGGGCGTTGGGAAGATGCCGGGCCGGTTTCTGGGCTATGTTGGACTTGATCAATTGTTAACCTTCAACTTGAGGCCAGTCCCTGTTGCACACTGCATGGACTGGGGTTCTACCTGCTGCTCTGCTCCCCATCAGCCACACTCTGACCCACTAAGCCAGAGATAGTGGGGGCTTCTTGGTACGAGTGGGGACAGAGGGACCTGCTACAGCAGGCTGCGCAGGTGTCTGGGAGGCTGTAGCCCATGGGGTCCTGTCCTGGTCCCACTACTTCCTCCTCATTCTGGGTAAGGCTCTGCCCCTCTGGGCTCTCTACTCTAGGACCCTTATAAGTGGCCAAATGTAGTCCAAGGTGGCGGTTTGAGCCCTAAGGGAGCCAGTTTAATGGGCTCTGTTCCCCAGACCAGTGTTGACCTCGTAAAGTCCCTGTAAGAATCTGAAGACCGTAGTTGCCCTTCACCCCAGAAAAAGGTACACATATTCTCACATATAATTCTTCACCTAATTTGGAGGGTTCATGGTCCTCTCCCTAAAGCCCACTCTCGGGCCTAAAGGTGAAAAGGGGCTATTTCAGACCAGGTCCACTAACTCTGAGCTCTCTGGGAAGGTGGGCTCCCTGGAGGGTGCACTGGGCTTCTACCCAGATCCCAACTGTGCCACTTAACGGGCTTCACAGTCTCGGAGAGTCACCGAGCCTCTAAGCTTCCATTTCCTCACCTGTGAAGTAGAAAGTCAAGGAAAGGCGCATCAAGTGCCTGGTACACTGTGGGGGCTTGATAAACAGCACCCTGTCCCACCCCTCTGCCCGCCAAAGGAAGGGAGGGGCAGCAAGGAACTGCCCTGGAAATGTGGTCTCAGAGGCCCCCACGCCTCCTGGAAGGATAGCCGCTTTGCACTGACAGGGCAACTCGTGATAAACTCCATCAGCCCGGACAATCTTAAAGAGTGGTGTGCCCCGAAGGACTCTCCACAGGCACTGGAATGTGCTCTGTGATACTCTGCCCTGACTTGCTGGGAGGCCACTCACTATGCTGAGAACACAGGAGCCTGGGGAAGAAGCGAGGCTGCTGGGAGAGCAGGGGCTGGCCCGCACAAGGGCCCTTTCCTCCTCCCAGATAATCCCCCACAGCCCGACCCTGGTCTGGCAGCCCAGGGCCAGGGAACGAGTGCTTGACCAAGCTGGACCTGTAGTAGCCAAAGCACTGCCAGGGGAGGGGCTGAGAGAGAGAGAGAGAGAGAGAGAGAGAGAGAGAGAGGCTTTAAATGCGCCAGAGGGAGTAGCTGGGGACTGTGTCGGGTAGAGGGTACCGACAGCTGGGAGGGGGTCTGAGGGCACATCCCAACAGCAGCTCCCATACAACGGGGGCCCACCGTGACCAGGCCCTGTGCTGCAGGCTCTCATCCCTTATCTTCAAGTCCCACAAAGGACGCATGGAGTCAGCAGCACTTTTGTCACATTTGCAAAGAGGAAACACTTTCAGAGAGCTCCGGGTCACAGAGCTTGCCTGTGGTAGAGTCACGACTCAAACCCGCACCGTACCACACTAAAGCAAAGCTGCACACCTACTGGAAAATGGATGTGGGTAGGCAGTGTGGCATGTGGGAAAAACACAGGCTTTGGGGGTCCTACAGAGGTGGATTCAAATTTTTGTGACTTGGGTAAGTTACTTACCTTACGTGAGAGTTGGGTTTCCTATCTGGGAAATGGGGACTGTACCACCGCCTCCCACTGCATCTCACTGAGTCCTCACCCATGCCTACGGGTAGAGCACTTGATCGGGCACCCAAGAGATGCTCTTACCCTTCACCCCTGCAGAGCAGAGCTCCTGCTCTCACCTTTGCTGGGGAGACCCCTGCCTGCCCTCACCCGCTAAGCCCTGGCTTACCAAGCACAAGGAAGGACAGGACCCATTGTAGCACCGAGATCACCTGCAGCTGCTTTTCCACCTTGGACCTATTGAGCCAAGTGACGGAGAAGATGTCCTGGAGGGCGGAGAGGATGCTGGAACCAGTGCCTGCAGCAGAGGGGACAGGTCAGCCTGTTGCCACCCTTCCTTCCAGCCTCAGAGTTCCCAACACGAACCCACCCCCACATACACACTTTCCTACATGTGAGAGGAACATGGGCCACAAAATCAGACAGCCCTGGGTTCAAATCCTAGCCCTGCCACCCAGTGGCTCTGTAATTCCGGGCTGTTCGCATGCTTCCCTGTGCCCCAGCTTTGACAGATACCCATTGGGAATGGTGTTCCCCTCGTGGAGTCATTCTGGAGACCAAATGAAGTATCCAAAGAGGCTGGGGGGAAGCTCTCCATAATTTCCAGTTCTCTTCCCTCCCCCTTTCACCCCAATCAAACTCCTGTCCTTATCCTTTATCTGGATCTAGTACAAATATTTAATCTTTACTATCTGTGCCTGTGAGGCCAAGGACAGAGGTTCAATATCCAACTTGCAATGTTTTTTTTCTCCAAGTGTACTTTGAGTACCCCAGTCCCTGCCCCCTCTCATCCTCACGACCCCTTTTCCAGCAGTCTGAGCCCTCTTGTCCCCACCCAACACCACCACTGCCATTACCACCTTCAGAGGGATTTACACTTCCGGCTTCATCTCAGTGCCCAGAGCTTGGGGCCCAGAGAGGAACGGAGCAGGAGCTTTTGCTTCCCTAAAGGACCCCATGGCCAGTGAGCTTCAGGAAGCCTGGGATAGTGAGGGCGGTAATTATGTTTGCTACCAAGCAGGTGCCAAGCCTAGAAGGTAGGCCAAAATGTCCCCACTTAATTGGCTCTTTGGCTGTGCCCCCAGGATGATGCCCTGGACTCCAGTGGCTAATAGGCAGTAGGACCAGAAAGCCTGGTGATGGCAGGAAAGGCAGAACTGGGGAAGAGCTGAAAGGCAGAACTGGGTGAGGCTCCTCACCCATAGCCTACTTCTTTCAGCATCTGGGCCAAAGGAAGTGGGTCATTTCAAACCCCCACATCTGCTGAGCCCCAATTGCATACCCTGCACTCTATACGTCTTCACTGAGTGCTTCCTGTGTGCTGGTCAAACATTCCTTCACACCAGCCACTCTGCAAGGCCCAAGCACTGAGTCACAATCTTGTCTTTGAGGGTCTCTTGACTTTTCATCCTGGCCTACTGCTGGGAGAGGGTTTAGGGGCTTACACTCAAGCCTTTGCATTTCTTCAAAATCTGGACAGCAACAAGGTCAGAGCGGAATTTAGAAAGGGACATAACCCTCATCTGCTGAGAGTTAACAATTGCTTTGACTTTTAGGAGACACACAGATAACACCAGACCTCAAGGCAGACATACCAGTCCTGGCTCCTGTACCTGGTCTAATGGATCAGAGGAAGGGGTCATGGAACAGCAGAAGACCCAGACGCCAATTCAAACCTCGGTTCCACTCACTATGTGACCCCAGGCAAGACCGCCAAGGCTCCTTGCCATATCCCCAGGGCATGGCACCTATGGGTGCTGAGTAGCCCTGTATACTCCACGGGCATAACTGGGGTAGAGGTAGTCGTACGTGAACTTACAAAAGCAAATGAAGCTGGGCCACAGAGGCATTCCAGAGGCTTTGGCATAATGCTCCTTGGCCCTCTAAATAAAAACCCTACCACCACGGGCCCTTTCTACCTTCACACTTTCCCAAAACCCATGCTAGAGCCTGAGGGCCCCCCTGGGGTCAACGAGTAGGGCCCCATTGGACGCTCAGGTGACTGAGGAGGAGCACTGACTTGCTCAGGGTTACCCAGGCAGTAGGAGGTGGAGCCAGGGCTGGAACCCAGGATTCCTGCTCCCGGCTCATGGTGCCTCCCTTTCCCCTACAGCAGGTGCCAAGCACAAAGGGCTCTTGTACTTGTACGTGGGACACAGCAGATCTGAGACAGGTTATGCTCAGGGCCTGGCAAACCTGTCCAGAAGTGGGGAAAGGCCTGTGTAAATACATGGGGGAGAGAAGTGTGGCCCAAGCACAGGCCTGAACCCCTGATCCCAGGGCTGGCCTCCCAAGTTATGGCTTTGCTGCTGGCTCTGCCTCCTGAGCTGTGCTGGATGAAGTGAAGCAAGAGCCGTGGCAGCTAAGGTCTGGGTCCCAGTGTTGTGGCTGCAGAGAAGACAGAATATACTCCAGCACCTTCCTCGTCCAAGTGCGGCCTGAGCGCTGTTTAGAAATGCATAATCTAGGCTCCAGCCTGCACCTGACAAATCGAAGTCTGCATTTTAACAAGATCCTCAGTCCAAAGTCTCAGGTAGGGTAGTCTGGAGCAGGGGTGGAGGTGGGGGAAAGAGCTGGGACCTCTAACTTCTGCTGGGCAGGGAATAAAAGGCAATGGTCGTGGGACCAATGCCTACTGCAAACAGGACCCTGAGGTCAGCAGCTTGAGGAGTGCTTAAGGAAAGGGCTCACTGGGACGCCTGGCTGTCTCAGTCGGTGGAATATGCAACTCTTGATCTCAGGGTTGTGGGTTTGAGCCCCACATTGGGTATAGAGGTTACATAAAAATACAGTCTTTGAAAGAAAAAAAAAAAAAAGGAAAGGGCTCTGGGTGAGGGCCAGCCGACTGGTTCCACTCATCATATGGAGCTCTCCTGCTTGGGAAGAGGCCACACAGTAATTCCCCACTGGTGACATAAACCCTGTTGAAACAACTGAAAAGACAAGTTCTTCCTCACGCCTAAACCAAATCCATCTGCTAAGCTCATCTCACAATTAGATGTGGCCAGAGTGCTGGAAGGTGTGTGACCCTCACCCTAATAACCAGACAGAAAGAAGGAACCGGAGGGTCTCACACCAGCCCCAAGGCAAGCGGCCAGAGCCAGTTTTTTCCACACTGCCCGGCCTGTTCTCACCCTGTCTTATCCCAACTATCTCCCACAGCCCATTCTGCAACAAAGTAGGAAATGCCAAGTGCACTGAGAAGTGACAGGTGTTTCTGTGGAAGTCAGAGTGAGGTGCTACCCAGAGTGGGAGGCCAGGGGGATGCTGCCTTCCTTCCTCTGGCCCACTCAGCTGCCTCTGGGCCAGACCATCCCAGCCTGGCTGACCACAGAACCCAGCCCTGTTGCTGGCCTACCCATGACACTCAACCCCAGCCCCAGTGGAAGCCTCCTATGAACATAAGAGACGTCAAGCCATTGGTCCTCTGCCCGGAAAGCCCCTCTTTGCATTGCCCACCTGATGAGACCCTGACAATGAGATAAGGCAGCTCGTCCTTTGAAACCCAGAATGGCCAAGCCTTTGCAGAGAGGTTATCATTCTTTCCCTGGGATTATGAAGTCTGAAGCCCATGCAAGCCTGGAACTGTCAGAAGCCATCATACCTGTCCCCTGCCTGTGGAAAAAGCCTGTCTGGAATGAAGTCAGGAGAGGCCCATGGAACAGAGAAATAAGAGAGAGAAAAGGAGTCCTCACTCTGGGTCCCATGGCCCCTCCCCTCGTACTAACCGCAGATTACAAATCTATTCTCCCATGATGCGGCCAGGCCTGGGTCTGATCCATGTCTGGGTTCCCAGTGGCCTGCCAGGGCCTGGCCCAGAGCAAACACTGAGACGGGTTTGCTGAGTGAGAGGAGGAGCAGGTCTCTGATCTGGCTGTTCCTCAGGCCCCCCAGCTGCCTCTTTTCACGGCCAGGTGAGAGGCATGCTGCCCACGTGACCCACAGAGTACTATCCACCGGCGCTCGGATTCCTCACCAGGCCTGTGAGCTTGCCATCATCACTCCCACTTGGAAGGTGATAAAAAAGTGACAGGGCCAAGGTCACTTAGCCAGAGGGTGGCACAGCTGGACTCAATTCGGGCAAATTGGATTTGGCTTGGATTCTGTTCCTATGCTGCAGGTCCCCCCGAGTTCTTTCTCTCTTCTCCCCACAGCCAAGTGGGGGGAAAGCTGGGAGGGGATGGGGAGAATGAATGGTCTGTTTTCCTTCATAGGGGAAGACCAGGAGCAGGCATATTGTGGAGTGAGTGAAGTGGTAGCAGGCCTCCAGGTTTCAGTCCCAGTTCTGCCACCGACTCCTGTGTTACCTTGGCCAAGTCACTTTACCTGTCGGGGCGCTGGTTTCCCATCTGTAAAATGAGCGATCTCTGCGATTGCTCAAACTCCTGGGGATACCACCTAGAGGCTTGGTACAGTTGCCCAGCAGATGGGAAGTGAGGCTCAGCTGGGTACCCTCGGGTCAGCACCCAGCTGCCAGCAGCTCCTCTGCCGGGCTGTGGCAGAAGCTGGTGTGCAATCAGATGCCACCACCACCACCGCCTTCACACTTAGCCTGACTGTCCTCCAGCCCTGGGTGGGGCTGGCAGGGAGTGACAGCATCTAGCTCAGTCTACTCTGCTCCCACGCCGCCCTCTCCTGGCCTTCCCCAGCACAAAGCACCCTCCCTGCCCTCTCAGCACCAGTCCTGCTGGCCGGCCTCCTCTACCAGCGTCTGCTGGGTGCCGGGCTCACACCTGACTCGTCCATGTGCCCTACGCAGGGCCTGGTGAGAGACGGTGCTCACAGAGGTTTACACACGAATGAACAGACCACGAGCCGCAGATGCAGTTGAAGGCCCGGATGTCCGAGTGAGTGGACAGGAAGTGGCTTGACAGGAAGGCCCCAGTGCCCTCAATGAGGACCTTGGCCAGGGTGGAGGTGGGGGGGGGGGGGGCAGGGGGCCTCCCTCTCCCTCCCTGAACGTGAGTTCCCCGCTGTGATGCAAACAGAACCCACTACCCACATGTCTTTTTTTTTTTTTTTCATGGAAGGAGACAAGCCGAGCTACAGGCTAACTTCACGAGTCCTGTGAAGAAATGTTCCCAATAGCTAATTCAACTAGCTGCTCCAAGGCAGGCACCATCCATCTCACCATTTATTTTACACAGCTCGTTTGCTCCTAGATCGGGGAGGGCAGAGGGAGTGGAGCTGCCAGAGAAGCCCAGAGCAGTTCTCTTACACCCAGCAAGGAAGCCACCCCATCTATATGGGGCTTCGGTGTCCCACGGCGCTCCCCAGGAAGGCAGGCAAGGCAGGGATGGCAAGCCCCATTTCACAGAGACGGAAACTGAGGCAACTTAAAGCCAAAAGACATTAAACCCGTCGCCTGAGGTCAGGGTACAGGAGAGCTAAGACTCGAGGCTGGTATTGGGGCTCTGCGTCCCTCATCATTCCTGTGAGGCCAAGCCAACGAGGGCTGGTCCCCATGACACAAGCCAGTGCACACCCAGACTTTAGGAACACGCCCCTGCCCGAGGGAGGGCCACCTGCTTGGCCCCAAACCGGGCCCCGAGTCTACTGGGGACATCCTCCCATGGGCTGGCTGTACAAGGGATGTGACCTCCACCCCCACATGCTCCCACAGGTCACGCTGCCACCGCCAGGGCTAAGCCACAGCTGCCTACAGCAGTGGGGCCAGACACCCTCCATCCCAGAGCTCAGGCTGGGGTGGCAGTGGGAACGGGTGTGCGAACACCTTCTTGCCCAACATCTGATAGCACAGTGACCGGGAGGCCACGCCCAGGCTGATGAAACCAGGCCTTCCTGGACTTCCCTTGTACATGCAGGGGCAGGATCTGAGCTCTAATCCCCTTAATCTGAGAAAGGACCCTTGGCCAGCTCTACACCACATGGCTCTGTGACCTCAGGCAAGTCACCTAGCCTCCCTCAGCTTCAGTGTTCTCACCTATAAAATGAGGAGAATGATCCCCACCTTACAGGATTGCTGGGAAGAGTAAATGGGGGAAAAATGCACGTATGGTACATTTGGCATTTGTCGGATGATTTGTCGGAAGCTACTGTCACTGCTTCCACCATCGCGCAGAGTGGGAACAAGCGCAAAATTTCCTTAGATGTGCATGGTCCTGAGGTTGCGTGTTATGAGAAGAGGGGCAGAGTGGAGGTACTGGCCGAGGAGGCTCCAAGGAGGCAGCACGGCCTCCACAGGGCTTTGAAGACAAGATCTGGGAGGTGAAAGGAAGGAAAAGTGGGTGCTGCGATTGGGGGCAACTGTGGGACCAAAGGCTCAGAGGTAATTATAAAGGGCAGGCTAACCACCCAGGAACGGGGTTCACGTGCACCAAAAACAGAAGCTGAAAACAGGGAAGCCGGAAAGGGCTTGAGTAGCCAAAAGCGGCCTCCTGGGAGAAGGTGGGCGGGGACTGAGATAAGGCCTGAGGCACCGGGCACTTACGAGGTGCCGGGTACTGTCCTGGCACTGGGAAAACAGCAGTGAACACAGCAGACAGTGTCGTGCCTGTTCAGGGGCTTGAATCCTGCTGAGGGACAGATAAAACACCTACACGTAAATGTGTGATGTAATGCCAGGCGCGCATGAGAGCTATGAAGAAAAATAACTTGGAGTGGTGAGCTAGAGAGGGGACAAGGGGATCCTCTGACCTGTGGAGAGGAGGCCCTGAGCAAGGCTGGCCTCCGCGAGGCAGGAGCACACATGGACAGCTGTGGGTCATGCCTCAGGACGGCCCACACCACTTCCTCCAGCCACCTTCACACTGGCATTTGGGGAGGGGGCATGCCAGCCTGGAAAAGGTGCAGAGGACGAGAGGCTGGGCGTCGGGAGAAGGTGGCCACTAACCTACAGGAAGTGTGGCCTTGGTGAGTCACTTCCTGTGCAAACCTCAGTTTCCTCATATGTACAGTGGGGCTAATACCCACCCTGCCAAATTCTTGTAAGGATTAAATGAGGTAATGTATAGGCAAGAGCTTCATAAAAAGTAAAGACCTGCGTGAACGCTAGGTAATTATCAAGTGAGCCTCAGTTTCCTCTCCTGTCTAATGGGTATAACAAGCCCTGCCCTGCCTAGAGGCAGAGGTGTTAGCATCCACACACTTTGGGATTCAAACCCCAGCTCTGACTCTTGCCTGCTTTGAGACCCTGAGAGGCACTTCCCTGTCTGAGACTCAGTGTCATCCTTACTTATACAGGATTGTTGTGAGGAGTCTAAACAACTTACGAAAAAGGGACAGAGTGTCTGGCACTCTGATAGACACTAGGAAGATGCCAGCGAGGTCAAGAGATGCGAACCGCTTTAGGGGTCTCTTGATGGGGGGGTGGATATCATCCTGCTCATGTCCTCAACCCCAAGGATGCCAGACCCACCTGGACCTAAGCCCTGCCCTCAGACATCAGCTGCCAAGTGGCCCGTGAGGAAGTTGCCCCAAACTACTTCAAAGACCTGGGTATGAGAATGCATACAGGCAGAAAGATGGACATACTGACCCCTGGCAGACCCTTCTAGTCCCAGGGAGGTCCGGGAAGCCAGGCCAAGTGCCTAACAAAGCCGCTTCTTTAAGGCCAGAGGCAAGTTCTCTGCCGTGGCCCCCCACAAGCACCTTTCGGCCGGAGTCACACGTGTGGTGATGGGAAGGCCGGCCATGGCTCCAGGGGGACGTGCCAGGGGATTTTAGAGTCCCCGTCCATGCCTGCGCTCCTGCAAGCCTTGCACACAACACACCTCTCCACATGCTCAGCCAGATACTCCTTCCTTTCAGGAAGCCTCCCCACACCCTTGGCCCTGCCTGCAGTCCCCCAGCTAGAGTCCTATCACCCTCGGGTCCAGTCTGGTCAGACGTTCAGCTCGTGTTGGTAGACACCTGCCAGGCACTGAGCGCTGACACCTCAGACTTCCCTCAACCTTCCTGGCCGACTCTTCCTTGGGGAAGCCTACCGCGCCACTACTCTTAGACTTTCTTGTTATCGGGAAGAGTGTGCATTTGTCGGCAGGGACCTCATCTTGTTCACCTGGGTCCCTGTGCCCACGATGGGGTCAGGTCCAGAGCCGGTGCTTGGCCAGGTGTGCACTGCATGACTGGATACTGGAGGGGACGGAGAAGAATAAACAGGGCCCAGACAAGCACAGAGATAGGCCCTGTCCACAGCTGACTGACCTGGGCCATGGCAGAGAATCAACCAGAGCTTCCTGGGCAATCAGGAGGGACGGGTCTCCTCCAGCTGGACAGGCTGGAGTTAAATGCAGGAGCGGCAGTGGCAGGTTCCAGAGTGCAGGAGAGGACGGAGCCCCCAAACACTACCATTCATTCAATAGGTGCTTTCTAAGCACCCTTTACACACCAGGCCAGGCACTACACTGGATGGGAGCTGCCAGACCCTGCTTCTCCTCTGCTTCTTGGGCACCTGCTGGAGCCTGGGCTCTGCCCCTGGGCTATGGCTGGGGAGACAGGTCTGTGAACAATCAGGCACAGACGGTAAGTCAGGGCTGGGGAACCTGGGGTGGGGGGTGCCCAACCTGTGCTGGAGGATGTTCTCAGAGATGCCTTCCTGGAAGAAGTAATGGGTCAGGTGACATGTAAATGAGTAAGCATTAGCCAGGCTGACAGGAGGGAGGTACAGGGTCAGGACCTCAGGTGCTGGAGTCCTACAAATGGCATTTGCAAAGCCCTAGAAGGAACACAAATTTGAGGAATTAACTGCAAATAGCTCAGCCAGGCTAGAGTAAAGCAACTGTGTGAGTGGATGAGTCTAGTTGACAGAGTAGAGAGGGAACCATGAAGGACCAGTAATGCCAGGCCAAGGAGTCCTGGGCTCCATCCCCAAGGCCAAGAACACTGCTGTCCACCCCTCCCATCCCCTTTGCTAACTGCAGATGGTGCCTCCGGGCCCCTTGGCCACGAGCTGGCCATTCACCAGGTTCTCTCCTGGAAAGACTGATAGTGTCCCCTTTAAGGGTTAGGTGTCCTTAAAGCAGGGCCCATTGGCCCAAAGGGGAGGCCGACATACAGCTGTGGTGGGCTTGTGGGCTGGGAAGCCCCTGGCTTGGCCTCAGGAGTCTGCATGAGCTCAGTGGATTCCTGCTTGTCAGTCTTCAGGACCCCCTGTGTAGGATCTTGGCAGGGGACGAGGCGTCCTCCATATCCAGATGGGCTGGATTCCCAGGCCTCCTCTTTCCCTCTTTCCTCCTGGCCCTAAATTAGGGGTTTGGGTTGGATTAGCTAAAATCTGAGGTCCTGACAAGTTGAGCCTTCTGTGCTCTGCTAGAATCTGCTAATGAATTTTTAGCCACAAAAGATCCCCTAAAGGGACTACAAGCCCCTCCTTGGGCTATTCTAGAGGCCTGGCCTTCCAAGTATTTGGTTTTCATGAAGTAGGGTAGGGTCCTGGGAGGTGAGGTCAGGAAAGTGGGGCTCTTGGGATGTCATGGGCCCAAGATTCTGGAACCCTGGAGGTGATTGTTGAGGACCCCAATGGCCCACTTTCCCCACCCCCACATTCTGGCACAGTAAAAAAAAAATATCTACCGAGGTGGGAGGGGTTGCCATGGCAATACCACCGCCTTTCGGGTATGTCACCCAGAAGTCTCCAAATAGGCCCCTATCATAATCCATGAGCAAGTATGGGGAGCCGAGCTCCTCTGGGGCCTCACTTGGGCCCCGGGCAGACACGGGCCCACTTTCACAAAGACAAATAGAGAATGGGAATGGGGAGGAGGTTGAGCCCCAGGGTCCCCCAGCAGTCAGGGGCAAGATTGAAACCATATTTTTGCAGCAGAGCTGAAATAAATCCAAGGAGAATGGCTCATCTAGCTTTCCTCACTGTACAGATAAGGAGCCTGACGTCCCAAGAGGGCAGGGTCTTGCCAAGGTCACGTGGGAAGCGGATGCAGAGTTAGGCTCCTGGCCCTGTACTCAGGATGCTTAAATCTGCTCTAATGATGAAAGGAATTCATGTTTCCTCCTTCTGTTGATTTGCCCAAAGGGTTTGTGGGTTCGGCTTCCTTGGATCTGCACCACAACCTGGGTAGCTACTCGTATTATTCTTCTGCCCATTTTATAGATGAGGAGACTGAGAGTCAGGAAGGGGCAGTGGCTTCTTGAGGCTGCAGAGCAGTTCCGTGGCAGACCCCAGGCCCTCAGCTCTGCCGGCAGCATTGCATACCCAAGAGACCAGAGAAGTGCCGGAGGCCAAGAAGCTCTGAGGGCACCTTTCCCAGGGGCTCTCAAATCTTCCCCCCAGGTGGTTACAGACGAGCCACCCGGGGCCTGGACAGCGCATCCTCTGTCTCCCTTGTCTCTGCCTCTCGGTGCACCAGGGCCTCAGCCCATGTTCACTAGTCAGAGGCCCTGCAGTCAAACTGCCCATCCCACCCATATCTCATGCTTCCGTTTATGCTGCTCCCTGTACCTGAATGCTCTGGCCTGCCTTGCTAATGCCTTTTCATCTTTCAATATCCAGACTAAATGTTACCTCTTCTAGAAAGCCTTCGCTGACTCAAGATGGTTTAGCTGCCCCACCCTCACCATCAGGCCTCCACAGTTCCCCATGCCTCCTTCCCCATCACTGTGTGCATCACAGTGCACTGTCATCTTGTGTACATCCCCATCAAAGGCAGGGACCAGGACAGACCGACCCGTGCGTAGTACAGAGCCTGACACACAGAAGGCATTCCATCAGTAAACCAAAAGGTCCACACGCCAAGTCCCCACCATGGCACAGCCCTCCTGGATGCATCAGAGCAGGGAAGGTGCCACTCTCCAGTGGTGGGAGCCTGCTGTGTATGTCACACAGGATGAATGACAAGGATGAACTGGAGTTCGTTACGAGTTGCTTTGCAAAGGACTTTCTGCTTATGTTCACTCAAACCCTCACACTCTTGAGTGTTTGAGATTTTTGATGCTATTTTCCGTGTGGGGTAGTGAGATCCCCAGAGGGTGAGTGGGCCATCCGGCCATATCCCAGAGGGGAGCTAGGGCTGGCATCCTGGACCTCTGGCTTCTAAGGCTCTGGAAATGATAAGGGGGACCATGAGGAGCCCAGGTCCCCCCACTTGGCACTCCTCCCTGGAGCCAGCTCCTCATGAGACTGAGGGTATCTCCACAGCAGGGAACAGCTGCAGCCCCAGCACCCAGCAGGCACAGAGGCAGCTGGAAGAAGGACTGAGGAATCACACTGAAGCTAAAAGCAGGGCTTCCTCCCAAGAGGAACAGGGCAACTCTCAGGAGGGCGGAGGTTCCATTAATGATTCACTCATTGAACAAATATTTACTGAGCACCTACTACATACACGATACTAAATGCAAGGGACACAATGCTGACAAAGACAAGGTCCCTGTTCCAGAGGGGCTGACAACTTTATGGGGGAGACAATTACCTAAACAGATAAGGACACATGATAATTTAGGTAACGATAAGAGCTATAAACAATAAAACAAGTTGTGGCAACTAGGGGGCAGTTTTACACATGGCATGGTCAGAAAAGGTCTCTGAGAGGAGACTAAAGGATCTGAAGCAGCCATGCAAAGATCTGAACAGAAGAGCAGCACATGCAAAGGGCCTGAGGTAGGACAGAATTAGTGGGAATGCTGGAGGAACAGGAAGACCACTGGCAGTTCTGGAGCACAGCATGGCAGGAGATGATGTTTTAAGGTGGTGGGGGCTTCATGACCTCATGGAAGAGTTTTGAAGGTTTGATGTATGATGAGGGGCAACTGGCAGATCATCAGAGCTCTGGGGGCCTGTGATGTCTCTATCCATCAGGCAGCTGGGGGTGTTTCCTCCAAAAGCTTGGGAAGAGGGGATCTACCACCCCATCATGGAGACTGGGAGCAACTTTTACTCCTTCAGGAAACTGCTGAGGGTCTTCAATAGCCAGAACCCTGTGCTCAGCCCCTCACCACCTCTCTCTTGGTTAAGGAGGCAAATCACAGACTGGGAGATGCATCTAGATTCCAGGCCTCGCTTTGATAACTCTGAACCAGTCCCTTTTCTCTGGGGCCCTCAGTATCCCACAGGTAACTTGAAGGCTGGGCCAGACCCAGCACGAACAGATAGCTTTGATTTTATGACTCAAGTATTTGCTGCTGAATTTGAGGTGGGAGGATGGAGGTGGAGCAGGATTTCCACACTGGCTACTGAGTCACTCAACCTGCCAAGAAAATATCACTCTTGGCCCTCCTTTCCCAGCATACAAGAGCCCTTGGCAGCACAGAGGGCCCCCAAAGTGGCCTCTGTGCTGTTAGGGAAGTGGTACAGGGGAGAAAGACATCTACAAAGAACCAGGGGAGAGGGGAACAGGAGAGTGCCATTCTTCTCCTATGATTCAGGATTGGGTTAGGGGACTGTCAACCCTCAGTTCCAGAGTTATCCAACAACCTAACCTCCTAGTTTCACTCCCTACCGAGCTCCTGCTTGCATACCCCCGGTAATGGGGAGTTCGATCCTTACCCACACCAAGTCTTTTACAGTCCTCAACAGCTATTAGAAAGGATTCCTCCATCATATCAGAACCTGCCCCCTGTAATCCTACCCCTGTTCCTGGTCTTGCTTTTTGGAGGCACATCGAACAAACAGATCAGCTCAGAATTTTACTGGAGTTGCCACGATTTTGTGCTGGGTCCTGTGCTAAACCCTGAGGATATAGGCAGTGCCCGCGGGTTCTGTCCCGAAGAGCCTCTGGTCCAGGGGCAAAGGCAGGAATGCACATGTGACTAACTCAGCCTCCACCCCAGGCACAGGATAGTCCTTCAGAGATTAGAAATTACCAACACAGACCCCCGCCTCCCCCAACAGACACCCACCTACCCATGCTCCCACAGCTGGCTTTCTCTTTTGGCCAACAAACCAGTTACCAAGGTATCGACTTCAATCTCTCACCCAACGCAGGACTTCCTTTCACAGAATCCATGGTCTCTCCTTGAATATCGCCACTGACCAGGTGTTCGCCACCTCACAATGGTGGCAACTTATCCAGAGAGGCAAACCAGGCCACTGGGGAGTGTCTTCCAAGACCAAGGATGTAGAAAGCCATCTAATGAAGATGCCCAGATAACATAGCATTTGCTTCAGCACCCTCCCCTACCCCACCCAGCCTTTCACCAAAGCAGGTCCAGAGAGCTACCATGTGACTGGTTTGCATTTCATACCAGCCCTTGCTACATCCCATGATGGAATTCCTTGCAGCCAGTTAAAAAAAAGGGAGTGGGGGGGGGGGGGAACAAGTTTTAAAGATCTGAAAACAACATGGGGATATTAAATGAGTTGGTCACTTTTATTGACTACAAGTCCTCCTGAAGTACAGGTGCTAGGTCAAAAACATGAGAGTCAACAACTCCTAGAAGGATGCAGCTCACAGCCAGTGGACAGCAGAAGTGAGGGAAGGGGATCTCCGGGAAGGACTGCCCTAGAGAGAATCCTTATCCCATCCCCTGGAGACAAAAGCATTTTTAAAAGCATGAACATGGGTAAGTCCCTTCCTTCCCCTGACATGGGCATCAAAGGGCACAGTGAACAGAAAAGCACTCTTAAGTGAGAGAAGAGGCTGTCATAGGCTATTGGGCCGGATGCACGGAGCAGGCTGCTTGCCCCCAAAATGGCAACAGCAGCTCAGTACCTTTCCAAGGGCAATGCCAATGCCCAGGACATAGTTAAACCGTGATGCAGTGCCGGGGTGGGTTACTTTGCAGCTACTAGAAGATTATAAGTGATTCTGAGGAACAGAGGAACTACTCAGAGAAAATAGGATTTAGAACTATATCTGCAGGATGCCCTCAACTTTATATAATGTGTATAAATAAAATCATAAAGGAATATACTCAAAGAGCAATAGGAAGCCATTTTTGGATAGTTGATTGGCCAGCCATTGTTATTTTGTTCCCGTTTTTCTCTAGTTTTCAAAATCCCAATAACTAGTAAGTTTTATTTTCATAATGAAGGTGGGCAGGGTAGGTGATTGTCAGTTACCGAAGGGAAAAAAAACGCTAAGTAGGAGAGGTTCAGCAAACAGATTAAAGCTTTAGGCGGAGGGAGGGAAACTTCAGAACACACAGACCTAGGACAGCAGTGATCACTTCCCAGGGTCCCTCTTGGCCAAGGCGTCTGTTAAGGAAACCTCCGGAAGGTATATCTTTTCCCATCAATTTCTCCAGCTATAAGTGAATATACATATTCACCAAGGGCCTCAGCTCCACGCTGGTGGAACAGGAACATGGGCCACATGGGGGGTACCCAGGGTCCCCCCACCCCACCTTCTCAGGGTGCCAGGCTCAGTCGCTGCTGAGTGGGCTCCTGAGACTGGCTGGAGGATGGGAGTAGGGCAGAGTACAGTGTGGGCACACCTGTCCCAGCCAGGCATGTTCCCAGTCTGGTGGCTATTTCAGAAGATTGCAAAACCTTGCCACTCGGCCCCATCCAGTCTCTCATAGCATGCTCCACCCGGTGAGGAGAGAGGGGAGGGAACTCGCAGGGGCCACAGACAGTGCTGGGGGTTGGGGAGGAGTTGTTAAATATCAACCTCATCTCACAGATGGGGAACACAAGCTGGGGGTGGGGGTGGGGGGTGGAAAGTGATGTAACAGGGGTTTCAAAACTTGATAAGTGCCAGAGTGAAGAATGAACTCAGACTACCATGCCGCCTGCATCTGACTAGGTCACCGGGATCCTTCCTTCTTCCCCGACCTAGGTGCGCTGCTGGGAGGGGGCGGCAAGCTTTGGAAAAGAAAAGAGAAAAGGGGTCGGGACCTCAACCCGCACACTGGCCAGTCCTCCAGCAAGGTACCCTCGTTATAAGAACACACTCCTGCCTGCCTCCCAGCCCTCGTCACATCCTTTCCCGAAAACCCGCGTGCAGCTTCCCAGCCCGGGATGGAAGCCGCCGAGGCCCTGCAGACCCCCGGGGCGGCGACGGCTCGTCTCCCAGACCCCTGTCCCACCGGCGGCCCCGCTCACCTCGCAGGACCCCGGAGTAGGCGGCTATGAGGGTCTTCATGCTGAAGCCGCTGCAGCTCACGGCCCCGCGGGAAGCCGGCTCGCCCTACGCCCCTGGCCCATGCCCCGGCCTCCGGGGCCAGGGCTTCGCGCCGAGCTCGGGGGGCCGGCCGGGGGACGGCGCCGACGCGGGGAGCTGGGGGCGCACCGCCCGTCGCGGCCCGAGCAGCTGCCGAAAGCGGGCCGTCGGTGGCGGCCACTGCGCTCCGCGCTGGGAGCGCGGCGCTTTATCACCTCACAACGGGGGCGGCCCGACGCGGGCTGGGGCGGGGCCTACCGTTCCACCCGGCCCGCCCTTCGTCCTCCGGGAGCGGGAGCGCGCGGCGGCGCGGGAGGGCGCGGGAGGGCGCGGGAGGGCGCGGGAGGGCGCGGGCTCCGGGGCTCTCGCGCGACGCGCGCCCCCGCCGTGCTGCCGCTCCCGGCTCCCTCCGCCGCCGTCCCGCGGGCACCCGTGGCTGCTGGGCCCGGACGCCGAGCTCGTGCAGCCCGCCGAGCGCCTTAGCGGGTGGTGCCTGCCCGAGGCCCGGCCTGCGCTTGGCTAAGATGCTAAGGTCCCGCCTCGCGTCGCTGGTGCCGGGATTCGTTAGGTTAGGCCTGGGCTCCCAAGCCACCCAAGCGGCCTCTACCTTTCCATCTGGTTATCAAGACACACCACGGAGCGTCTGTACACTGCGGGGTGCTGGGGACCCAGCCCAGCCCGCCCGGTCCCTGCCAGGGGCCGTGGCATGTCACGTTGGTGAAGGGTCGGGGTCGGGGGCGCCTGAAACAGCCACTCACAGGTGCTGACGGCAGTTGCAGACACAGGACCCCGAGGAGAGAGGGCCCCCCACCCCCCACCTCGGCTGGGGTTGGATGCACTTCCCGGAGAGGTGAGCGCACTGCAGTTTCAGTCTGGTTCTGGCCCTGCCCTCCGTGGACCTCAGTTTCCATATCTGTCAAGTGAGAACAATAATTTTTGTGAAATGCTTTGAAAACTAAATGAGGTAAGGTACAAAAAAAAAAAAAAAAAAGCCTAGCATAGTGCCAGACACATGTTCCAAAATTATTTTCATTGCCCATCGATGAGTAGTTTTGTAGATGGAGTCTGTCGGGGCAAGGAAGAGAGACAGATGGAATGTCTTAAACTAGGAAGGTTGACAGGAGACGACATTGCCCCTGGGCTACTGGACCGGAGATGATCAGTACGTTTCTGCCAGGCTGAGAGGAAGGAGAAGGGCATTTGGGCAGAGGCCACAGCACGGGAAAAGGCCTGGAGATGGGAACCCTGAGTGCCCTGGTGTGGCTGGCAGAGAGATGCGGGTCGGGGAGGAGTAGATGAGGCTGGAGAGGTAGACAGGGGCCAGATCTGAAGGGCCTTGTAATCCGGCCAAGAAACTTGGACTTCATCCTGTGGGGCATGGACCAAAGGAGGGGTGTGAAGAGCAGGGCACCTTGATTAGATTGGAGGTGGGCTGGCGGTGTGCAGATGGGGGCTTGGGGAATAGGGCAATAAAACGTGTCTCCAATTTGGGCCCTTCACAGACATGTGGAAACATCCAGCAGAGGATACAGAGGCAAGTCCAGCGGCTGAGAGGGGCAGCCTCTTTGCTTCTGAGCCAACTCACAGAGTGAGAACTCCCTCCTGTTGGCCCCCAAGCTGCTCACCCATCCCTAATACTTAAGCAGCTTGGTCCAGACTGGTTTTGGATGGAAAACCAGACCCAGAACTGGAGTAGTCCAGGGAGAAAGTTTCTTGGCAGTTTTCTTTGTCCTGGGACTGTTGTCTCCTGCAAGAGGTGAGCATGGGGGACCCACACCAGGCACTGACTTCTCCTGGCCCCCTCCCCACACATCCTAACATCCTCACATTCCTATCTGGAATGGTCTGCCTTGTTCCTCCTGCAGGTATGTGAGCAGGATGGCTCTGGGACCTGAGTCCCTTTTCCTTTATCTTCTCCCTATCCAAGCCCATGGGTGCTTTGGCCAAACCAGGGATAGAGAGGCCAAGTCAAGCTGCCAAGCAGGACTTGACCAGGGTGGGCTTCACCAAAGGTGGCACGTTCCAGCCCGTCCCGCTCAGTCACCAGTGTTGTGTTGCCATTGGGAATTCTGGGTGCGGCTTTGTAGCTTGTGGGGGGTTAGACACTTGCATGTCAGAGACTCCTTCCAGTGACAGCAACCTTCACCCTTCCACTGCACACAGCCCGTCTGCAAGGCCCAGGGGACACTTCCCCTAAGGGAGGCACAGGGCAAAAGGCAAAAGGCAAAAGGCAAAAAAAAAAAAAAAACCAACAAAAAAAACATTTACCAAGCACCTGCTCCATGCCAGGCCCTGCATGGCCTGTGTGCACTTACCCAATCCTCACAGCTGCCCTGCAAGGGGTGCTTATCACCCCCATTTGCAAATGAGGTACAGAGAGTTAAAGTGATTTGTCCAGGATCACAAAGTGAGGAAGTAGTATTAAGCTGGGATTTCTATTCAAGCCTTCCTGAACCTCAGAGCCCGTGTGCTTTCCCTAACACATGAAGACTGGGGAGAGGGACCAGCCCAGACACTGGAACTACTTGACAGAAGCAAATTCCCATTTATTACTTTCTTTACACTGCCCCACCCCGCAGCCCTGTGAGATTCTTCCCCTTGCACAGTCAGGAAAACCGAAGCTCAGAGAATCGAAGAGTTTGCCAGATGTCAGTGTTGGGGCTGGGGTTTGAACCAGTTCTCATGCCCGAGGCTAGGGCTTGTCCGGGTCAGACTCATTCCCAGTGCTCAGCTCCCTTGGAGAGTGGACGAGGAGAGCCTGACATGGTCCTGTGGTCCAGAAACTCACCCACCTCCTCCTTCCTCATCCAGGAATTTGCCTGGCAGGGCGGCTTTGTGGCCCCTCCTGGGACTGCCTCCCTCCCCTTTCAAGCCCCCAAATGTCCTCCTCCTGAGTGACTTCACCACATGCTGCTTGGTCATCCAGAGCCAGATGGTATACAGTATTGGGTGCCAGGCTCAGGAGTCTGGACTTTATCCTCAGAGCAATACGGAACCATAAAGAGTTTTAGCAGGGGTGACAAATGGTCAGTTTTGTGCTCTAGAAAGATAATTGTCCAAACAAGAACACTTTCAGCTGTCACCTCCGTGGCATCCTTCCTTTTTACCTATGGCCTGTGTTAAGCAGGGTCCCTGCAGGAGACAGCCTATCTGTACTTGGGTAACTTGAGGAAATTTTAATACAGAAATTTTGCAACAATGTCAGCAGGGTGTGCAGCTAAGCTCAAGGGTTGACACAGTACCCCAAGGCTAGTAACACTGTAGGGACATGTGGCCTGAAGGTCCAAAGAGAGGAAGCCAGTCAGAGTGAGAGCTGGGTAGAGAGGGCCACCTGATAGAAGCCCCGGCCTTCATTGAAGGGGCACAGACAAACCCTGGTGACCTGGCAGAGTCACCCTCTGTCCCTCCCTCTAGTCTTCTGCCGGGCTTCCCACTAGCCAGAGGGTGAGGGAGCCCGATGATGCAGTCCATACAGAGAATTCAGGAAATGTGCAGGATGAAGGTAGAGAGTGGGTCTGGGAGGGTAAATGGAAGGTGTGTAACACATGGCCCTCAGAGGACCCTTTCTCAGCTCTGTGTCCCCATCAGACCCCTGGCTTCTCTCTTTCAGAGCACCTGTACCCTTGATATTTACACACCTGATTTGCGCAGGAGAGGCTACTTGAGGGCAAAGGTGGAATCAGAGGGCTCTCTGTGACCCAGTGCCCAACGCTGGGCCTGGTCCACAGAAGGGATTTGGGTAATACTAGATAGCAAGAAAGGAAGGAAGAAGAGAAGGAAAGGAAAGATGGGGGACAATGAGTATGACACAGCCTGCACCAGAGTGATAGCAGGGCCAAAGATAAGAACGGAAAGTTGGAGAAATGCTGCTGCCTTAGAATCTCTAGGATTTGGTGACATGGACATAGGGCAGAAGGCACAAAGGGATGATTGAAGATGACTTCAGGTTTCAACCTTCCCAGCTCTAAGGCCAGGCATGGCGGGGGGGGGGGGGGGGGGAGGGGGGGTGGCGGGCGGAGGACGGTGAGGGACTGGTTAGTAGCCTTTGGCCCTATCCTGTGTGACAGGCCTGACCAGCTGGAGAGAAGCAGGGCTGAGACCCTTGGGAACAGGCCAGCAGAACAGCCCCGGCCCCATTTTAGAATACTCTGTTGCAATATGTACCGAAAGTTCCCCTTGCATCATTCTGTCTGCAAGTTTCTTACTCAATTTCTCCTAAGACCGTTCCCCTGCAGGGAAAGGGGGCAAACCTTATGTTGCCCAGAGAGCTCCTCATGCATTCTGTCTGCCCCCTGCATCTGCCTCCCCTTCCTGAAACCCTCCTAGCCCCGTGCTGGGCCGGGGGTGCAGCCCCTGATCTCCAGGAAACTGCATTCTGACTGAAGAAGCAGACATGTTATAAAAACAATTACTATGTGTGATGATGGATGTTAACTAGACTTACTGTGGTGATCATTGTGCAATATACACATCTATTGAATCATCTTGTACACCTGAAACTAATGTTATATCTCCATTATGTTTTTAAAAAGACCATTACTATTCAGCAGTTGTTTCCCCAGCTTTCTTTAGCAGTAACACTCCTTCAAATCCAGCCTTGTTCAGAAGCCTGTGAGGTACGGGCACAGATGATGGGGGCCACTCTGGTTTGGCAGGGGTGGCCCCAGGACTCCACATGGTCAGCCTCTTACTCAGGCAGCCTCTGCACCCCAGTCTCCAGGGCTCTGGGGACACAGCTGGAAGCTCTCTCAGTGCGGCGTAGTGAGTGCTGGGACCAGGGATGGTGAGGCCCATGTTCCCCACGCCAGAAGCAAAGTGCCAGGCCCTAGAGAGCCGGTCACATCCATCTCACCAAGCAGGGGCTCAGGACAGGTCTGTTAATGGATCATTTTTATAATAATTATGCTAAGTATTTGTGGACAAGTCACTTCTCCTAATCCATATGCACTGAATAAGCCCTGACCTTGCCGACTGCTAATGTTGCTCATGGGGTTTGAACCCCAGTTTCCCTGTGCTCCATCCAAATGGGAATAGAAGTACCTCCTTCCTAGGATTGCAAGGACTAAAGTAATGAATGGAAAGTGCCCAGAACAGGGCCTGGCATTTGACAGGATTTGCAGTATTTGACAGATGTTGTTATCCATAGAAGTATTATGATCGACAATAAGAATCAGGAGGACAGGTTCACCTGGAAGTGTGGCAATTGTCCTAGAACCTAGGAACAAAGATAATGGAGGAGGGGAGAGTAAGATTCCCAGAGAAACCTGTGAGACTAGAGGACACTAGAAAAGACAAGCATCTCCGCATGAACCAAAGCTCTCAACGGAAAACCACAATGAGAGCAAGGATTCTGGAAGGTGCAGAGGCCCAGTCAAAGGAGACCGGAAATATTGTGTGATGATAGTGTTCAGCTGGAGAAGCACTGGGAGACTGGAGGGCAGTTCGAGCAGTTTTGATTTTTCTAAAAGGAGAAACAGCAGGTGTCATGAACCATAACAGGCAGTAACCGGTGCTAAACTTTAATGAGCATTTACTACTTGCCAGCTACTATTCTAGCTACTTTACCTGTGTGGATTTGTTTAAGCCTCATGACAGCCCTATGGAGGAAATACTACTATAATTAGCCCCATTTTACAGATGAAGAAATTTAGACACAAAGGGGTTAAAAAAATTTTTGTCCAGGGTCACACAGCTAATGAGTGGCAGAACCAGGATTGAAACTCAGGTAGTCTAGGAGTGCCTGGGTGGCTCAGTCGGTTAAATGTCCGACTTTAGCTCAGGTCATGATCTCGTAGTTTGTGGGTTCGAGCCCTGCATTGGGCTCTGTGCTGACAGCTCAGAGCCTGGAACCTGCTTCAGACTCTGTGTTTCCCTCTCTATCTGCTCTTCCCCAGCTCACACTCTGTCTGTCTCTCTCTCAGAAATAAACATTGAAAAAATTTTTAAACTCAAGTAGTCTGATTCCAGAGCCTAGGCTCTATAATAGCTGAAAACTCCTGGCCAATTATCAGGTCAACAGAATAAACTGCATATTTTAAGGGCTGTTTGGGGGGTGCCTGGGTGGCTCAGTCGGTTAAGTGTTTGACTCTTCATTTTGGCTCAGGTCATAATCTCGTGGTTCATGGGTTTGAGCTCCATGTCAGGCTCTGTGCTGACAGCACGGAGCCTGCTTGGGATTCTCTCCCTCTCTCTCTGCTCCTACCCTGTGCTCTCACTCTCTCTCTCTCTCTCTGTCTCTTTCCGTCTCTCTCTCCAAAATAAATAAATAAACTTTAAAAAAAAGATTAGAAAAAATAAAGGCTGTTTGGTGGCCCTTGAGAAAAGGAAACATTGGTTATCAGGAGAGGTTGTTGAGTCACCAAGAGAGAGTGGTATTAGTGTGCCAGTTCCCTTTCCAATGGCCTTGCTAGATTTCCAAGCTGGCCTAGGCCCAGGCCCAAGGAATCAGCATAGTTGAGTATGTAGGGTGGCGAGCAGGCAAGCACGGGCCCTGCTAGGGAGAAATAGCTGTCTCACATAGAAGCTCATCCTAGAGTGAGGCTTCCTGGTGACTGTAGGCTCCACTCCCAGCCCGGCCTTGTGGGGATTTTTAAATCAGCAACCTATATGAGGATTTTGACATGAAGCGTGCCAGAGACACAAAGAAGGACAGGAAAACAAATATTTTAGATGAGCTAACCAAGATTAGATGACCCTGAAAGCCTTCAGAAGAGTGTTGAATCCCTCTTTCTAAGAAATATAAAGTCAGGCATTGGCTAGATGTGTTTCAGCCTCTTTCTTTAGTATGCTGGGCCTGCCCCAGGTTTTGGGTATGATGGGTCATGAAACTGAGTCGGGTTGAAATATTTTATTAGGCTGACCCTCTGTGGAAGAATGCATATGTAGAAACATACTTACAGACACCTCTACCCTCAGTAAGCAGGACAAATTCTCTCTCTCTGCTGGGCCATGCCACCTTCCTTTGCAGACACCTATACTGGCCTCTTCATTGGTCCCTGCTCTCCATCCTTGTGCTCCACACTGATCCCCAGAGTGATCTTTGGAACATGCAATCCAGCTATTCTCGTGTGTGGCTCCCATAGCTTTAGGATGAGACCCAAGCTCCCTAACATGGCATTCAAGGCCTCATGTGATCTTGTCCCCGCTACACTCTCCAGTCTCCCTTCATCCCTCTGTCTGATATGGATCCAGCTCTCTGGTCACATCAGGTCACTGTCTATGTCCTGGAATGTACTTTCTTCCCCTGGGTCTTTGCTCACACTATGCTCTCGAACTGAAGTGCCCTTGAACTAAAGTGCTCTTCTCCCTTCTTCAACTGAAAAGCCTCTCCTTTTCCACATCCTGCCCATCCTTCCTATCTTTATATTTCTTCCTCCAAGAAGCCTTCTTTACAATGAAATCCACTTTTTGGTTTTGTTTGTTTGTTTGTTTGTTTGTTTAATTTTCACTTACACTTTAACACTGAAACCTGGGCTGGGAATTTGGAGGTATATAGGACAGGGTCTCTGCCTTCTGAAGTTCACAGCTTGGCCAAGTACATAGTTTGGAGAAGCCCACATTTTGGAGAAACAATTTGTATAACTTATCTGTCGGGGTGCCTGGGTGGCTCTGTCAGTTGAGCATCTGACTTCGGCTCAGGTCCTGATCTCAAGGTCTGTGAGTTCAAGCCCTGCATCGGGCTCTGTGCTGATAGCTCAGAGCCTGGAGCCTGTTTCGGATTCTGTGTCTTCTTCTCTCTCTGCCCCTCCCCCGCTCATGTTCTGTCTGTCTCTCTCTCTAAAATAAATAAACATAAAAAAATTAATTTATCTGTCTGGGTTCCTCCTTCTCCCATCTGACTGTAGACAGAGACAAAGCTGATTCAAAGATCCCAGGACCTAACATGAGACCTGGTATAGGGAAGACATCAGAAAGAAATGTATTGACTTCCTCAAGGGTAAGGACTGAATCTTATTCATTTCATTGTCCACTCCCTGCTTCTGCAATCTTGTGCATTCTTGGGACTTGGAAAATACAATGCAGGATTCTGTATTACATCTCATGTCACCCAAAATAACTGTTGTTTCATTCATTCATTCATTCATTCATTCATTCATTCATTTATTCACTCATTCAGTACATTTATCTCATACTTTCTCTTTGCCAAGACCTGTGTAGATACTGGAGATATAATGGTGAGGAGATATCAGACCATGTCCTTAACCTCCTAGAGCTTTTGAAGTTCAAGGTCAAATTAAGAAGAGGCAGTACAGTCCTCATTGGAATTTTCAAAAAGGGGTCTTATAGGGAAGAGACCAGAGATTGATATGAATTTAGCCCTGACCTTGTACATAACACTGTATATGCATCCTTTACAACCCTGGAAATGGGAGTTCACAACAATCTTAAAGATGAGGAAACTGAAGTTTAGGGAGGTGATATTTAGTGAGAAAAGGGCTGAGACTGGTATTGTAGTTGGTCTGATGACAAACCACATTTGTCCTATTTCACCTGGGCCTGGATGGACGGGAGAAAGGGAGGAAAAGGAGAGGGAGAATGAGAAAAGCTGAGCCCAGGTTTTTAGCTACCCCTCAGTCCTATATTAAGAGGGTGCTGTGGAGGTGGCTTGGGCAGGAAGGATCATTTAAATCTGGGGATTTTCCAACACTGCCATTGAGCAATCCCCAGAATTAAGTCCTGGTTTTCCCTTCTTGTGTACCTGGTATTGAGAAAGAGGCTCAGGCTTGAAAATAAATTCAGGGGAATTTGAACAGGGGCAGCTAGCTTGGTGTGGCCTTTGCCAAGCTATCCCCTTTGAGCCTAAAGGATTGTTCTCTACAGCAGTTTGGACACTCTGTGGTCTGCATTTCCCTTCTTGTCTGCACAAACTTCAGTATTATGCCAGGCACAGAGGGAGAAAGAAATGGCTTGACCACTCTGAGACCTCTTCATTAGGACATTTCAACTAAGATATCTGATATATTGGCACACACTTGTTCATAATTGTCCTTTTACTATCTATAGGATCTGTAGTGATGTCTCTTTTTCATTCCTAATATTGACAATTTTTTTCTTTTTCTTTTTCTCTTGACCAATCCGACTAGAGTTTTCTCAATCTTATTTATTTTTCTAATAACAATCTTCAGTTTCACTGATTTTCTCATTTCAATTTCATTTATTTGTACTCTTATCTTTATTATTTCCTTCCTTCAGCTTGCTTCAGAAATAATTTTTTCTTCTTTTTCTTTAGATTATTGATTCCAAGCCTTTCTTATTTTCTAAAATTTTTTAATGTTTATTTATTTTTGAGAGAGAGAGACAGAGTGTGAGTGGGGGAGGGGTAGAGGGAGAAGGAGACACAGAATCCGAAGCAGGCTCCAGGCTCCAAGCTGTCAGCACAGAGCCTGATGCGGCTCAAACTCACAAGCTGTGAGATCACGACCTGAGCCAAAGTCAGATGTTTAACCGACTGAGTCACCCAGATGCCCCTCTTATTTTCTAACATAAGCATTTAATGCTGTAAATTTCCTTCTACAAACTACTCTAGCTACATCCCATAAATTTTGATATGTTGTGTTTTCATTTTCATTTTCATTCAGATATATCTATATATCTAATCTATATCTATATGTATAGATATAAAGTTCATTTATTTATTTTGAGAGTGACAGAGACAGTGCAAGTTGGGGAGGGGCAGAGAAAGAGAATCCCAAGCAGGCTCTACACTGCCAGCAGAGAGCCTGACATGGGGCTTGAACCCACAAACTGTGAAATAACGCCTGAGCCAAAACCAAGAGTCAGATGCTTAACTGACTGAACCACCCAGGTGCCCCATTCAGTTCAAAATATTTTAAAATTTCCTTTGTACTTTCTTCTTGACCCATTGTTTATTTAGAAGTGTATTGTTTCTAAATATTTTGGGATCTTTCAGATATCTTTTTGTTATTGATTTCTAGTTTGATTCCATTTTGATTAGAAAATGTACTTCACGTGATTTCAATTCTTCTAAATTGTTTGAGGTTTGTTTCATGGACAGAAAGTGGTAATACGGTCTGTCTAGGCAAATCTCTTTATTTTTTCCCCCAAATCTTTAATGTACGCTTAAAACAAGTGTCTATTCTGCTGATGCTGTATATAGTGTTCTATAAATGTCAGGTCAAGTCTGATATTGTTATTTGGGTTTTCTATATCCTTATGATTTTCTGTTTAATTTTTCTATCAGTTACTGAATGGAGAGAGGAAATTTGAAGTCTCCAAGTATAACTGTGGTTTTACCTATTTTCTCTTTCAATTCTATCAGGTTTTGCTTCATGTATTCTGAAGATATGTTATTAGGCTCTGTTTGTTTAGGATTATTATATCTTCTTGACAAATTGGCCTCTTTATCATTGTATAATATCCCTCTCTATTTCTGGTAATCTTCCTTGCTCTGAAATCTACTTTGCCTGATATAGCCACCAACTTTCTTTTGATTAGTGTTTGATTAGTGTTTGCATGGTGTGACTTATTCCAACCCTTTTGTATGTTTTTATATTTAAAGTGAGGTCCTTAACACACAGATGGTCAACAGACACTTGAAAAGATGCTCAACATCACTCATCATCAAGGAAATGCAAATCAAAACCACAATAAGATATTACCTTACACCTGTAAGAATGGCTAAAATAAAAAAGACAAGAAATAACAAGTGTTGGTGAGGATGTGGAGAAAAAGGAGCCCTTGTATACTGTTGGTAGAAATGTAAATTGATATAGCCACTGTGGAAAACAGTATAGAGGTTCTTCAAAAAATTAAAAATAGAAATACTGTATGATCCAGTAATTGCACTACCCAAAGAATATGAAAACACTAATTTGAAAAGATATATGCATCCCTATGTTTATTGTGGCATTATTAACAACAGCCAAGTTATAGAAGTAACCTAACTGTCCATTGGTAAACAAATGGATAAGGAAGATGTAGTGTAAGTATACAATGGACTATTACCCAGGTATAAAAAAGGATGAGATCTTGCTATCATACCTAGAGGGTATTATACTAAGGGTATTATACTAAGTAAAATAAGTCAGACTGAGAAAGCCAAATACCATATGGTTTCACTCATATGTAGAATCTAAAAAACCAAATGAAGAAACAAAAAACAGAATCAGAACTATAAATTCAAAGAACAAACATGGTAGCCAGAGGGGAGGGGAGCAGAGGATGGACGAACGGGTGAAGAGTGGGAGATACAAGCTTCCAGTTATGGAATGTAAGTTATGGAATGACTTATGGAAATAAGTCAAGGGAATAAAAGGCACAGCATAAGGAATGTAGTCGGTGATACTATAATAGTGTTGTAGGGTGAGAGCTGGTAGCTACACTTGTGAGCACAGCATAACGTATGAACTTGTCCGATCACTATGTTGTACACCTACAACTCATGTAACATTGTGTGTCAACTACACTCAAAAACAAATAAATTAAGTGAGGTGCCTAAAGTAATACATAAAAGTGAGGTTCTTATAGACAGCATATAATTGAGTCTTTAAAAAAAAAATCCAGGGGCGCCTGGGTGGCTCAGTTGGTTGAATCTCTGACTCTTGATTTCGGGTCAGGCCATGATCCCAGGGTCATGGGGTGGAGCCTACAACGGCCTCTGTAATTGAGTTTGGAGCCTGCTCTAGATTTTCTCCCTCTTCCTCTGCACGTTTTCTGTTAGCACTCTCTCTAAGAAAAAAAAAGTCCTATTTGACAATCTCTGCCTTTTAATTGGATATTTAACAAGGTCGTTCACCATTTATATAATTATTGACATGGCTGGATTTAAACACACTCCCTTGCTGGTTTTCTATTTTTGATATCTGATCCCATATCCTTTTTTCTCTTTTCATGCCTTATTTTGGATTAATTTAGCATTTTATTATAATTCCATTCAATTCTACTACTGTACCTCTTTAAAAAGTTTTTAGTGGTTGATTTGGGGTTCACAATATACATCTTGCACTTAAGCAGTCTATCTTTGAATAATAGTGTGCCATTTCATGTACAGGCAAACGAGTCTTACAATGGTATATTTCCATTTCCTCACTCCTATTCTGTGGGCTATTTTTCTTATATATTTTACTTCTACAGATACTATAAACCCTGTATGTTGTTACTATTTTTGCTTTGGACGATCACTGATCTTTTAAAGTGACGAAAAATAAGAATAAAGTTTTTTGATATTTACCTTTTTTTGTTATTGTTTTACAATTTCCTTCAGTCTTCATTTCTTTGTGTAAATCCAGGTTTCCATCTGCTATTATATGCATTCCACCTAAAGAACATCTTTTAATGTTGCTTGTTGTGCACATCTGCTGGCAATGTATTCTCTCAGTTTGTTTTTAAAAAGTCTTTATTATAGTTCACTTTTAAAAATTAGTTTATTTATTTTGATGGGGAGTGGGGGAGAACACAAGCAGGAGAAAGGGGCAGAGACAGAGAGGGAGAGAGAATCCCAAACAATCCTCTGACAGCACAGATCCCCATGCGGGGCTCCATGCTGGGCTCCATGAGATCATGACCTGAGCTGAAATCAAGAGTTGGACGCTTAACTGACTAAGCCACCCGGGCATTGCTACCTTCACTTTTGAAAGGTATTTTAATTGGAATAGAATTCTGAGATGATAGCTCTGCCCTTCAGCACTTTAAAGATGTCACTCCATTGTCTTCTGACTTGCACAGATTCTGACAAGAATCCACAGTGATAATTACTTTGTCCTTTTTTATATAATATTTCATTTTTTCTTTGGCTGCCTCTCACATTTCCTTTCTGTGTTTGGTTTTTGAAAGTTGATCTGTGCATCTTGGTGTGTAAGTGCTTTGTATTTGTCCTGCTTGATATTCTCTAGAATTCCTGCTTCTGTGATTTGTTATCTTTCATTAAATTTGCAAAATTTTCAGCCATTATCTCTTTGAATATTTTCTCTTCCTTCCTCCTTCTCCTTTTTCCTTCTGAGACTCCAATTACATGCATATTTTGACCATCTGATATTATCCCAGAGTTCTTGGATGCTGTGTTCTCTCTCCCCACCCACACTCTTTTTTCTCTGTAGGTTTCATTTTGGATGATTTCCACTGCCCTAGATTCAAATTCACTGGTTCTTTTCTGGTTGTTTCCAGTTTGCTGGGTGTTCATCAAAGGATTTCTTCATCTCTGATATATATATTTTTTATTTCTAACATTTCGTTTGATTCTTCTAGTTTACAGTGTTCATCTCTGTGCTAAAATCTCCCATCTGTTTCTACAGGCTGCCTATTGTTTCCTCTCGATCCTTCACTTAATAATTATACTTAATGTCTCTGTCTTATAGTTCCAACATCTAGTTCCTGTCATCTTTCTGTCTGGTTCTGCTTTGTGTTTTATTTCTTGATACTGGATTTTTTCTTTCTTTTTATTTTTTAAATAAATATGTCCTATTTTTTGATGGAATGCAAACTCTCGTGTAGAAAAAGAGAAGAAACTGTGGCAAATAGAATTTATGTCTGGAAGCGGGCATGCCTCTTTTTCTTTTAGACAGTTCATGTGATATTGGAGTCAGTCTGGTCAGGAGCTGGGCTGGGTTTTAAAGATTTTATTTTTGGGGTGCCTGGGTGGCTTAGTTGGTTAAGCGTCCAACTTCAGCTCAGGTCATGATCTCACAGTTTGTGGGTTTGAGCCCCGTGTCGGGCTGTGTGCTGACAGCTCAGAGCCTGGAGCCTGCTTTGGATTCTGTGTCTCCCTCCCTCTCTGCCTGTCCCCGCTCATGCTCTGTCTCTCTCTGTCTCTCAAAAATAAAATAATGTTAAAAATTTTTTTTAAAAAGATTTTATTTTTGAGTAATCTCTACCCCCAACATGGGGCTCAAACTCACAACCTTGAGATCCAGAGTTACATGTTCCACTGACTTAGCCAGCCAGGTGCCCCTAAGACATGTTAGGTTTCCAATGTCTCCAATGATTGCCTCCTATAACTTGTGCTTAGAGGACTGTCAGAGGGCTCTTCTCAGCCTTTCTTTCTTTCTTTCTTTCTTTCTTTCTTTCTTTCTTTCTTTCTTTCAACAGCTTTATTAAAATATAATTCACATGCCATACAATTCACCATGTAAAGTGTACATTTCAGTGGATTTTAGTATATTCATAGAATTGTACAACTATCACCACAGTTAATTACAAAACATCTTTATTGCCTCAAAAACAAAAACATAAACACCATGCAGTTGCCAGGGCAACTGGAGGGAAGGGAAAATAGGTATAGTTTCCGTTGGGGGGATGAATAAGTTCTGGGAACTGGGTAGTGGTGTTGGTTATGCAACACTATGAATGTACTTAATACCACTGAATACCACTTTAAAGTTACAATGGTAAATTTCATGTTCTGTGTATTTGACCACAATTAATTTAAATTTTTTTTTAATGTTTATTTATTCTTGAGAGAGAGAGAGACAGAGACAGAGCATGAGCAGGGGAGGGGCAGAGCAAGAGAGCGACACAGAATCCAAAGCAGGCTCCAGGCTCTGAGCTATCAGCACAGTGCCCGACGAGGGCTCAAACTCACGTATCGTGAAATCATGACCTGAGCCAAAGTCAGACGCTTAACCAACTGAGCCACCCAGGCGCCTCACAATTAATTTTTTAAAAAAGAAATCCTATACCCTTTACCTCTCACTTCCCACTCCCCGCATCTCTCCCAACCCTAAACAACCTCTCCTCTATTTCCATTTCTCTATATTTACTTCTTCTGGACATTTCCTATAAATAGAACCATGTAGATGTGATCCTTTGTGTTTGGCTTCTTTCACTTAGCATGTTTTTAAGGTTCTTCCTTGCTAAAGATTAAATGCGAGTGTTCCTCCAAAATTCAAATGTTGAAAACCTAATTCCCAAGGTGATGGTAGTAGGTGGATTTTGGGGAAGGTGGTTCATTTATGAGGGGGGGAGCCCTCCTCATTGGGATTAATGTCCTCATAAGAGACCAGAGAACTACCTGGTCCATTCTACCCTGCGGGGACACAACAAGAAGCCATTGGTCTGCAACCGGAACCCAATCAACATTGGCACCCTCATCTTGGACTTCTAGTCTCCAGAACTGTGGAAAAGAACTGTGTTGTTTATAAGTTAGCCAGTCTGTGGTATTTTCTTATAGTAGCCTCAATGGATTAAGACAGTCTTTGTGGTTTTTTTGTGGTCAAATAATATTCCATTGTATGAGTACTATACTTTGTTTATCTATTAGTTGGTACAGGTGTATGGGTTATTTCCACCCTTTGGCTCTGATGAATAATGTTTCTATCACTATCAACATTCATGTACAAACTTTTGCATAAACAGGGGTGCCTGGGTGGCTCAGTCAGTCGGCTAAGCATCTGATTGTAGCTCAGGTCATGATCTCGCAGTTTGTGAGTTCGAGCCCCATGTCGGGCTCTGTGCTGACAGCTCAGAGCCTGGAGCCTGCTTTGGATTCTGTGTCTCCCTCTCTCTCTCTGTCCCTCCCCTGCTTACACTCTGTCTCTGTCTCTCTCTCAAAAATAAATAAGCCTTAAAAAAATTTTTTTTAATTTATTTTTTGCATAAACATTCTTTCCTTTTTCTTGGTCTATACCTAGGAGTGGAACTGCTGAGTCAAACAGTAACTCTGTTGAACTTTTTGAAGAACCACTAGATGCTTCTCAGAGCGCCTCCCCCACCTTACACTCCTACCAGCAGTATTTGAGAGATCCAATTTCTCTACCTCCTCCCAACACTTGTTATTTTCTGTTTGATTCTAGCCATTCTAGTGGGTGTCAAGTGGTACCTCACTGTGGTTTTGATTTGCATTTTCCTGATGCCTAGGGATATTGAGCACCTTTTCTCATGCTTACTGGCCACTCCTACATCTTCTCTGGAGAAATATCTATTCACATCCTTTGTCCTTGGTCCTTTCATTGGGTTGTCTCTTCATTGTTGAGTAGTAAGCGTTCTTTATAAATATTATATATTACAGATATCAGTCCCTTATCAGATATATGCTTTGCAAATATTTTCTCCCATTCTGTGGGTTGACTGTTCAGTTTCTTTTTTTTTAAGATTTAGTTATTTTGAGAGAGAGAGAGAGAGAGAGAGAGAGCAGGCACACATGAGAGTGGAGGAGGAGCAGATAGAGAGAGGGAGAGAGAGAGAATCCCAAGCAGGTTCCATGGTGTCAGTACAGGGCCCACTGCAGGGCTCAAACTCACAAACTATGAGCTGAGCCAAAACCAAGAGTTGGATGCTCAACCGACTGAGCCACCGAGGTGCCCCAACTATTCAGTTTCTTTATAGTGACCTTTCAAGCACAAATTTTAAAATTTGGACAAAGGCTTTCCGAGTGCTCTTACCCATCTCTCAGTTGCCTATAGTCCCTGTAGTCCTGTGCCATGGGGGGCAGCTGTCTCCATGCTCTCGCCCCCCCCGAGTGAACACTGCTGTTGGCTTGTTACCCTGCGCTAGGGTCATGGCGGGTTCAGTGAGTTCTCTATTGTGCAGGTTCAACTGGGTGTTGAGCAGGCCTGTATACCTTGGTCTTGGAGGAAGGGTTATCTCAGCATTCCTGAGCCTCTTCCCCATGACAACTATCTGTTGCCTTGTATCTGCAGTTGGGCTTGTAGAGGAAAGGGTTTCCTGCCCCTCTCCCGGTGGTAGCCCACCTCTGCTTGGTATCTTTGCAGGATTCCTAGACGAGAGACATTTCCTGTCCTCTCCCAGGAGAGAGGTTTTTTTCCAGGTTTTGTATGACAACAATGGACCTTGGCCTCTGTGTCCTGGAGGCAGCAAGGTATTTCCTACCCCTCCCCCAAGAAGCAGATGAATTCTGCTTCTACTCTTCTTCCAGAGGCCATGTGTTTTTGCACAGACCGGGAACAAAATGGTTTCTGTCCCCTCCCTGGGGGCTTAGGCTTTTGAAGTGTCAGGAAGGGGTCAGAACAAGGGATCGGGTTTTTTGACTTGCCCAAAGCCACGGAGGGTAGTCCTCTCTAGTGCTTCACCCAGTCTTTCTTGCAAGTGCTTGGCAGAGGCCTGTGGAGAAGAGCTGCAACCAGTCTGAACTCCCCTTCTCTCCGAGGCTCTCGGTTATTTCCAGCCGACATGCCGGGGCCTCACTAGACCTTTAAGACACATCATGAGTTTACCTGATTTCTTCCTACCTCCTTGTATAGCAGCCACCTTTCTTCCATGTCCTGCCCAAAGTGACGGCATTCACGTGGCCTGTCTTGGGGGAGCCTGTCGTGTGAACTCCAAGCAGAAGAGCTCCAAGCATGAACTTGAGCAGGAGCAGAACAGCGCTTCATTAGGACTCACTCTTGCCGTCTACAGGGCCCGTTTGTCAGGGCCTGAGGGTCCCTCCGGCGCGGCCTTGAACACGTCCCCTGTCTCCCCAGATGTACAACGCAGTCCCATTGGAAGAGGGGTAAGGGTGGGGGCTGAAGATCAGACTGCCTGCAGCTGAATCCCAGCCCCAGCCCGCACAACAGAGTGACTCCAGGCAAGTTACTCCACCTGTCTCTGCCTCAGTTACCTCATCTGCCCAACATGCATGATAATAAGACCTACTTTTCTCTGTGATGCCTGGCACACAACACTAGCAGTTCTCATCATTAGCGGTGCCAGTGGTAGTAGTGGTAGTAGCACCATGCTAAAAGTAACACCACTGTCACTGTGACTCTTGACGGTCTCCAAGGTTCCTTCTACTACCCACTATCCGGGGTAAAATGAAGTATCGATCCATTTATTTTGGTAAGAGGATCTGCCAGGCAGGCCAGGTAGCCTGGGCCTGGGGAAGGGGCGAGCAGGCCTCCACTTGCTGTGTGTCCTTTGCTCAGTCCCGGGCCAACTCTAGACCAGAGCGTCTTTCTGTGGAGCGCAGGTTGAACCGACAGGCGGAGACTGGTTGAATCTGTGTCAGGGAGCAGGGGGGCGGAGGGGGGAGCCAAGAGAGAGTTTTGGAGCCGTCGGCCCACAGACATCGAGGTGCCTACTTCTCTGAATTACAAACCACGGGAGAGGGGTGATCAGAGCCCTCATGTTCAACAGAGCACTTTCGTCCTTGAAATTCACTCGCATTCAGGATCGAAGGTAGCTGCGACGAGGGCTGCTTTGGGTATGTGTGTCTCGGATTGTTGATTCCAGTTTGATAGCAGAGTGAGAGCCAAAGAGGGGAGCCGAGCGGGAACCCAGGATCCAGACTCCCTGAACCGATGCTTTTCCATGAACTCCAGGCAGTGAGGTGCTGCTCCCTTGCATTTTTCCAGCACATTGTGCCTCCCTCCGTGGGAGGGCAGGTAGGATCCATCAAAGCAGGGAGCGGGGAGTCTGGGGGGCCGGTAGTTGGAACTGCTCCTTTCCCCTGGGGCCAGACGCGAGCATCTCCAGGACAGAGCGGGTGTCCTCCTTTGCCACTTCCTGGCCTGACAAGGTTAGGAGAGTCCTCTTGAATGAAGACATGAAAAACTTCTCTTTGGCTGTGCCCTTCAGTGGACCCTGCCAGACACACAGACACACACCCATCCCTACCTGGATTAGCCAACCTGTTATGAGGACCCACGAGGCACCCAGCCCCGACCTGGAGTTCCCAGGGACACTGTGTCTTCTTTCCGAAGCCAGGGGAGGCATTAGAGGCAGTGCAGCGGGGATAAGAGAGGAGGGAAGCCCTTTCCCTTTAAACTCTCCTTTCACCAGATGGTGCTCCTTTTGGACCTTGTCCACGGGCTTTTTACAAAGGAATTTGTGTCAAGTCAGTGAGGCCACAGGGCCCAGCTAGTACTGCAACCCTGGGGTTGAACACAAATAGCCCTCAGCTACCCAAAGCTTTCTGTGTGCCAGGGACCTGCCAAGCGCTCCCCGTGTGTGAGCCCATTTAATCCTCACGGCAAACCTTGGGGCTAGTCCTGCCATCATCTCCAGTGACAAATGAGGAAACTGAGACACAGGTTAAGGAGCTGGCTCATTCAGAGTGCCGTGCACATAAGAAGAGGGTTTGGGGCTTGAATCTTGTGCTCTGAATGCCGTGATTCACCGTGCTCCATAAATAGCCTTCCACAGATGGGGAAATTGAGTCCCTTAAAGTCAGTTGACTCCCTTAAAGTTGCTCAGCCGGGCATTGGCAGAGTCGTCATTGGGATCCAGGTCTTCCGATACTGAGAATGGTACCTTTCTACCAAATGAAGCCTCATCTGAGAAAGAGAAGGTCTAGATTTTGTCCACTGGAGCCCCATCTGCCTTCTAGTTGTGCACTCTCGAAGGCAGTGTGGTGAAGGGTATTGGCAGAGCGATTTCTGCCTGGCCAGCTTCCACCTTGGAAGATTTCTTCTTCCTCCTTTCTGACTCCGGGTGCTTTATTTTCCAAGAAGAGATGATGGTTTAAGGGGACACTCTCAGGAATGGGGGACCCGAGTAGGCCAAAGAAAACTTCCCAGCCCCAGGCAGTTGGCAGTGTCCCCATAAGGCCTCGGACCTGCAGGCAAGGTGGGGAGTGTGGTGGCTAGGTGGGGCTGCAGAGAGGAAGGACAGGAATACAGCATGCCCGAGGGGAAAAGTCTGGAGACACACATCTCCTCTCTGGGCCTCAACACCCTTTGTTCAGTGGGGTGGGGGGGATAGTTGGGCCAAGAGGTTTCTGAGCCCATCTCCCTGTGTTGGGTAGACGCGGAGCCTGAGAGGAGGAGCCCCTGTAAGACTGGTTTATTGAAAGAATGCCCACTGGAGGAACTGGAGAGGGAGCTGGGCCAGTAGGACAAGAAGCTAAGCAGGGTGTGAATCCAGACCCTTTCGCCAGTTGGTCTTGGCCAAGGGTCATCGGGGTTGGGGGGGGGGGAGGTGTGAACTCCCAAGTGTTTGGCATACTCTGCTTGTGGGGAAAAGTAGTCCCCGGCAAGCCCAAGGCAGGGCAGGTGGTTAGGAGGAGAAATTGACAGAAACTTGGAATGGGGCCCACGGCAATGATCAAAGGGATTCTGGTCGAGCGCTGACAGTGTCCCCTGCACCACCCTCAGGATTCATTGTAACATTTCAGATTCTGGGTCTTCCCCAATAGTACCAGATGGATGAGAACAGGGGTGAAGGTGCTGATAGACTGAGAGCCTGCAGTCTGTTGCTCGAGTGAGAGCTTTGGCGTGAGAATGGAGGATGCAGGGGAGCCTCAAAGAACCAGATGTCACAGACTGGGGGGGCGGTGCTTAAGGGGGCTTGACACTCCTCTACTGCCTCAACTCCTGCCTGTACCATGCACACGGTCCTGCAGACTCAGACACATGGGGCACAGGAACACACTTGTGTGAGTGTGCATGGAAGCAAACGCACCGGTGTACACAGACAGGCACACACAGACTCACGCACAGGTGTGTACGTTCACGCCCACGTACATTCGGAAACACCTCCGTAGACATTCATACTCACTTGCGCACACACATTCCTGAGCTTGCCTCAAAAGCATAGCCGGCCAGGTCCTTTCTATTCCTGACTTTCAGGGGAGGGCAAAGTAGGGGGATGGGCAGGATCCAAAGCCAGGCCAGCTGCAGCTGGCCACTGAAGACTGACCTTTGGCTATCAAGTCCGGATCACACCCGTCCCACAGTCCAGTGTGTCAGGCTTGTGTCAGGCTGGGTTGCTTGTAGACTACTGATAGAAGTGTCTAGAAGCTTAGCTGCTGCCTGCCTTGCCCCCTTCTTGTCCCCTAAGGTTCCACTCCCACTTTTGACCCAAGCCTTGGTCCATCAGTGGGCCAGGGGGCCTCTGCTGCATGGGTGGTGATCTGTGGTCCAGGGAAGAATATGAACTGGGGCTCCTGACATGTAGCCCACTTTCTCCCCGAATGACAGGAACCAGTGGGATCATTGCCATTGAAAACCAAGGCCATCAGCACAGAATCAGACTGACCCCAGCTCTGGGGGGCTCCCAGTCTAGTGGAGGTCACAAGCATTTAAAAAGTGTGATCAGGGGCGCCTGGGTGGCTCAGTCGGTTAAGCCTCCGACCTCAGCTCAGGTCACGATCTCACGGTCCGTGAGTTCGAGCCCCACGTCGGGCTCTGGGCTGATGGCTCAGAGCCTGGAGCCCGCTTCAGATTCTGTGTCTCCCTCTCTCTCTGCCCCTCCCCCGTTCATGCTCTGTCTCTCTCTGTCTCAAAAATAAATAAACGTTAAAAAAGATTTTTTTTAAATAAAAAAGTGTGATCAGCGCTGGGCTTTGAGGAAACGGGAGACTGAGGAAGCCCAGTGGAGACACTAAAAGCCTGGACGGGGTGGGATCAGGGAAGGCTTTCGGAGGAGGTGATGTCTAAAATGACTCTTAAAAGACAAAAATAAAAATGGAAAAAAAAAGTAAATAAAATGACTCTTAAAAAACCAAGAGGAATTGGATTGGGGTGGAAGGGAGTAGGGTAAAAGGCATTTTAGGCAGAGGGAAGAGCTTGTGCAAAATGCTGGCACTAGGAGAAGCGAAGTGCCCTCGGGGACTGGAAGAAGTTCAGCAAGTCCAGAGGAGGGTAGGAGTAGCTCAGAGGGAAGGCAGCAGCCGCACTCCTGCTGTGAGCCAGCCCAAGGAGGCATCCAGAGGGCATGGAGATATCACTGGGAAATTTTAACCAGGGAAATGATTGTGTCAGACCTACATGGGAAGATCTTTGGGGCTCCAAAGTGCAAGGTGGATCTGGGGATGGCTTAAGATAGATTTGAGATGGAGCATAGGGCAGCTCATCGAGTGGGGGCTGGCAGAAGCTTTGCAGGCCAAGAGGCAAATCAGAGAAATTATGTAGGAAACCAAGAGAAGAAACAAGAGGGGCAACACATTTCCACCAAATGTTAATTGACAAACCTCAAAGTAAATAATAGAGCACCATTTTTTTGTAACACGGGTCGGGTAAGAAGAAGAGTGGGGTTTTTTTAGGGGGATGACGTTTCACTTCATGGGGACTCAAAGTTGGTGTGTCCTACCATCTGACTGACTGTAAATGGTCCTCTGTAAAAATCACTCTTAGCTCCCGGGTCATTCCAACATAGGCTGTAGTTTGCAGACACCTGCTCTAGGCTGATGGGTGGAAGCAAGTGAGACACAAAGGAGGCTCTTCTGTCCCCTCCTCCCCCCCCAACACATCACAGATCTGAACCTCCACCATTACTGCCACCCCCGTGAGAGAGGTCACCGCTTCCAGGGGCCTCTGGTTAAAACGTACGCTGGTTACTAGGAGGGGCCGGAGGTCCTGCAGCCAATAGGAAGCATGAACATCTGTAATCATAACATCTCAGGGCAAGGGGAACCTGAGGCCTCTCTCTAGCCCTCTCCCAGGGCAGGGCTAACGTCCACGTGTTTCGTGGAGTCGAACTCTGTCCTAGATATGGAAAGTGACTTGTTCGAGGTCACAGTGCAAGTTGCTGACAGTTGAGATTTGGACCCAAGCCTTAGGATTCCCAGCTGAGTTTCCTTTCCCGATACTCCCATGTCCTCACCGCGGACCTCATTAACTTGGGGGCGGAGGGGGGATGCAGAGCACGTGGGGAAGGAATAATATCAGGACTCCTCTGCCAGGGACAGGATGCTCTTCAGGCTCCTGCCTTCCACAGGTAGCAGTAGCGGCAGATCGGGCCTCCTCGTTTACATATATTTGCATACATCACTTCTGAATGAGGAACCTGAGGCTTGGAGAGAATGCATAACTTGTTTGGTATCTCTAATAGGCTAAAATACGGCCCCATGGAAGATATCCAGGTCCTAGTCCCCAGAACCTGTGAATGTTACCTTACATGGGGAAAAAAAGAAGTTGCAGATGTGATTAAATTATGGGTCCTGACATGAGAAGATTATCCTAGGTTATCTGTATGGGCTCTGAACACAATCACATGTATCCTTATAAGAGAGAGGCAGAGGGATTCTACTAGCTACAGAAAGCGGAAGGTGATGTGACAATAGAAAGAGAGGAAGATTTGAAGGTGCCCCTCTCCTGGCTTTGGAGACAGAGGAAGAGCCCATGAGCCAAGGAATTTATACAGTTCTAGAAGCTGGAAAAGGCAAGGAAACAGACTCTTCCCTAGAGTCTCCAGAGGGAGCACAGCCCCATGGACTTTTTGTAAAACTGACACCCGTGCAACTAAGTTCAGATGTCTGGCCTCCAGAACCGTGAGAGAATAAATTTCTGTGGTCTCAAGTGACCAAATGTGCGGTCATTTGTTACAGCAGCCTCAGAAAACTGCTAAGGCATCCCATGGCAATTTTTCTTAATTTAAATAAACTTGTGAATTTTGGAACAGTTTTAGATGGACAGAATAGTTGCAGAGACAGCTTAGACAATTCTTATATACCAGCCCCCCCCACCAAGCTTCCTCACTGTTAGCATCTTACGTTACATTGTGCATTCGTCACAACTAAAGAGCCAAGATTGGTACATTACTATTACAATCCCCAACTTTATTTGAACTTCACAAGTTTTTCCTAATGATCTTTATCTGTCCATCCAAGAGACCACAGTACAGGTAGCTGTCATGTGTTCTTAGCTTCCTCTGGTCTGTAACTGTTTCTGATTGTCCTTGGTTTTTGGATGACTTTCACTTTTGAGGAGTACTGGCCAGGTATCTTGCGAAAAGAGGGTCACTCAATTTGGATTTATCTGATGTTGTTCTCCTAGTCAGGTTGGGGTTATGGGTGCGGGGGGAGGACCACAGAAGTGAGGTGCCATTCTCATCACATCGTATCAAGGGCACATAATGCCAACGTGACTTCCAACTGATGTTGACCTCGGTCACCAGGCTGATGTGATGTTTGCCAGGTTTTTCCACGGTAAAGTTACTCACCTTCTCTCCCCTGTCGCCAACTATGTCCATACTCTACTCTTGGAAACAAGCCACTAAGCATACCCCACTTCAAGTGGGGAGGGTAATGTTCCACCTCCCTGAGGGCCGAGGATCTACATTCAGTATTTGGGATTCTTCTGTAGGAGAAATTTTGCTCTTCTCCCCCATCTATTTATTATTATTCAATCATTCGTTTACATAATCCAAATATTGGTCTTGTTGCTTGAATTGTTCCAGCCAGGGCCATCGGGAGCTTTTTCCGTTTGGTCCCTGTGTTCCTTTGAGATGCCCCCATCATTTTATCTTTTGAGCACTTCCTTACGTTCTGACACTACAAGATGCTTCAGGCTCATCTTGTATTTTCCTGCCCAAGAATGCTACCAGGGTGACATTGTTTCTAGGCATTTTCAGAAGACAGAGCCGGGAAATACAAGTGTGTGTGCTAACCCATGCATACATACTTACAGAGATTTCTGTATCTATACATCTGTATCTATATCAAACTAAACATGAACTCATACGGATGTCTCCCACTGTAATGTCTTACACATGGATCATTCCGGCCTTCCTTCTTTGCGTATCTGTAACCTCCCTCTCCAACAGTAAGAAAACTGACTCCCACCATCCACTTACCTCTTTGTGTCCTCTCAGTGTACCATACAGCCATTTCCAAATTGTTAACCCATATCCCCAAGGGAAATCCAACTTTCACTACAGCATGGCATTTATTTACAACTTATTTTAACATTAGTCTTACAGCTTCCGGTCAAAACACTATTTTCCAAGATTGCCTAGGACCATCCTTTTCCCCCAACTCCCTCCCTTCAGTGAGGTTTTCTCATACATTTATAATACAGGTTTAAGATTCTCTTCTCACAAGTCCACATTCCATCTTGGAATTCCCAGACTCCTTGGTTGGTTTCTAAAATTTAATTTCTATACATTAATGTTTACTCTTTGTGGGTGTTGAGAAATACATAGTGTCATTTATACACCAGTACAATACCGTACAGATCCATTCTACCACCCTAAAGAATCCCCTATGCTTCTTTTTTTTAATGTTTATTTTATTATTTTTGAGAGAGAAACACAGAGCACGAGTGGGAGAGGGGCAGAGAGCAAGAGGGAGACACAGAATCTGAAACAGCCTCCAGGTTCTGAGCTGTCAGTACAGAGCCCGACACGGGGCTCGAACTCATGAATTGTGAGATCATGACCTGAGCTGAGGTCAGACGCTTAACCAACTGAGCCACCCACGTGCCCCCTCCCCTGTGCTGCTTTTAGTCAAAAGCTCACCCTTTCTAAATCCCTGGCAACTGCTGATATGCTTTCCATTCCTGTATTTTATCATCTTCCAGAATGTCATATGAATGGAATCAAATAGCCTTTTCACTCTGGCTTCTTTCACTTACCGCAATGCATCTGAGATTCATCCATGTTGGTGTATGAATTAATAAACAGCTCATTCCTCTTTACTTCAGAGTAGTATTCCACTATACTGGATGTCCCAGTTTATTTATCCCTTCACTTTCTGAAGGATATTTTGGTTGCTTCCAATTTTTCTGATTATGAATAAAGCTGATATAAATATTGATGTACAGGTTTTTGTGAGGACTTGTTTTTTTCTTTTTAATACTCTAATTTAATTAAAAAATTTTTTTGAGAGAGAGAGGGAGGGAGCATGTGCCAGCAGGGAAGGGGCAGAGGAAGAGGGAGAGAGAGATCCTAAGCAGGCTCCATGCTCAGTGAAGAGCCCAATAAGGGGCTCAATCCCATGACCCTGGGCTCATGACCTGAGTCATAATCAAAGGTTGGACACTTAACCAACTGAGCCACCCAGGGGCCCCATGTGAGGACTTGTTTTCAGTTCAGTTGGGTAAATACCTAGAAACATGATTGTTGTCCTGTATACTAAGTCTATATTTCACTTTTAAAAAATTACCAAAATGTCTTCCAAAATGGTGTGCCATTTTGAATAGAGTTACTTTAAATTTCCCAACTTAAATCCAGTTTTTCTGATCCTTTCCTTTGTTTCCCAACCTGGTAGTCAGGAGATCTCACTCATAAGGCAAAGGGCACTGGCTTTGCCATCAGAGCTAGATTTAAATCCTGACTCCAACTACTTAAAAACCATGTAAATACTATGGCAAGTTAGTGAATCTCTCTGAGCCTCACACTGAGATGTAACTCTTTATATGTGCATGATGTCACAGGTTATGTTCCTCAGGAAGTGGATTCTGAGAGGTTGCTTAGCCTCTGGGATGTCGGCCCTTGGGGTCTACACCTACAGAAAGGAGGGAAGGCAGCAGAATTGGGCAGCGGGAGAAGTGGAACAGAAATGACCCATCAGAGCTGTCCTGATCTGGGCTAAAGTGGTCCAGCCTTTATGTCCCTTCCGGGTCAGTCATTGGATCTGTGTCCTGGTGGAGGCAGCTGTCTGCACCTGGCACAGCGTGTCCTTTCTCGAAGGTGCATCTGGGTGGCGCACTCCAGTATCCACTGCACCAGGCAGAGTGGAGAGAACGCTGGATGAGAGCGGAGACCAGTCCCCTGTTGAACTGTTTCTAGCTACGTGCCTTCAGGCCAGTCTTTCCCTTCCCAGAGCCCCCTCAGCTTACCCGTGTATGAGTGGCTAAGACCTCAGCCCCCGCCAATCCTCATATAGCACTTCGCAGTTCACCAAGCGGTCTCGTGGACCTTAATTCACAACAATCTTCTGATACCAGTAATTAGTCTCCCCCGGTGAGCTCTGGGGCAGTGCTGCTCCAGTGTGGTCTGAGGACTGGGCTGTGTCCATTAACCCGTTGTTACCGGTTCCTGACACAGTAAGTACAGAATTCGAGAGTCACTGCTCAGAGACTTCAGAGCAATGCAGCAGAGTAATTTTATGTCCGTTGAAAGTAGGAATAAAAACGTGGACTTGTACTATGTTACTATGTTTGTCTTTGTTCTCATATTTCATCTTTCTGGTAATTTATATTGTATTTTACAAAGGAATGGGTCCAAGATGGATTAGAGAACCCCACCCCCACCCCAACACACACACACACACACACACACACACACACACACATCTGGTTGTATGCCACGGACATTTTGATTAGCATTGATCTAGGCATGTGCAAATGCCAGCTTCTGACAATGTTTGTATTTTTAAAAGGGAGAGGCCCCTTTTGATCGTGATTGTTGGCATTTTATTAATAGACCCAGGGTTTGCTGCTGGTTTTTGTTCTTTTCAGTGCCCCATTAAAAGGGGCTCCTAGAAAAACCTGCCGGCCCGTCTATTTCCATTCATCCCCTCACTGAAGATGTAAGTGGGTGAACATAGCACTTCAACCGGTTACACGTTTTCTGGCAAGGAGTGACGGCAGAGAGTTAGACTCTAAGAAAAGCCCAAACCTCATTTGTGATCCACACGCTCTACTAGGTCTTTCGAAATCCACTTCCTGGCATTTCCAAAGGGGAGGGGTGAGGAAGAACCAGCATTTATTGAGTCCTCATTTATGGTGAAGCGTTTACAGCTGATGAAACCACGCCTCAGGGAGGGGTGGGGCGCAGCCAAGCCGGCGGGAGGGGTGCTGCGAGCCTTGCTTCTTCTCGGGCCGGCCACCTCCATTTGTGCCATCCTGCCCAGTTTGAGAAGAACTAGGCAGAGTGGGAGCAGCACGAAATAGCTGTCTGAGCAGACAGCCTTCATACTGAGACCAGGATTCCAGAAAGTCCTTTAACCTCCCTGACACACGATCCTCATTTATTATAAGAGTGGGCGTCACTGTCAATATCGTTGAGATAATGCGTGTAAGGCATCCCCCCGGAGCCCAGCATGTACTAGATTCTCAGTAAGTGGCTCAGCGTGCTGACTGCCCTTCGGTGAGGTCATTAAGACAGATGCCCAGTTCAGCCCAAGACATCTGGTCCTGCCCATGACCCACTCCAGCTCCAGGACCTTCCAGGTCTCCTCCCTACCTCGAAGATAAATTCCTGACTCCTTGACTGGACATTTGAGTCCCCCCACAGAGGAGGCAAGGCAAAGTCAAGGGACCTGGCCGCCTTGTTCACCACTCCCTCAATCAAAGTTTGCCGAACAAAAGCCTAAAGCCCCAGTCTCCCGTCCCGGAAGCCTCACTCTTGCCCCCTGATCCACAACAGTGACCATCACCCACGTGTGCCCTGCACCGCCCATCCTCCCTGCCTCTGCTCACTCAGCAGCTTCCATCCTTCATGCCTCAGCCTCCTCCTGAACCCTTGCAAAGCCCAGTGAGGCCCCTTGTGAGGCCAGCACTTGGCCCATGCCACGTGGCTGCTGGCAGTGCTGTGCTGGCTGACCCTTGTCCTACCCGTCACCATAAAGCAGTGTCAGACAGGCTGGGCCCAGTGGGCCCTTTGTTCCCTGTGGGTAATGGCATCTGAGAACTTTTTCCCAGGCCAAAGGGCAGCCTGGTTTCTAGAAGAGACTCCAGCTCACCCCACACCTGAGGGCCTCTGACCCTGTCTACTACACCTGCCAAATCCTGTCATCCTCTGACTGTCTGAATCTATCTGTGTGTGGGCTGGGGTCGGGCCACTGTCTTCCCACATGATGTGGAGGCCCCTGAGGCAGGCTCTGAGAGGCCCCGAGGAGATGTCAGTTAGGAGGTACGTTGATAGGTGCAGCTTTGACGCGTGGTATTAGCTGGGGAGGCCAACCACTATAACGAACATGGTAAAAGACCATGTTTTACTCAAAGTCTGGGCAGATGTCTGGGGCAGCCTTCCCTCGAGATCAGGCTCTATTCTTTCTTGTCCTGCTATCGTCATCCACATGTGGCGCCCAAGGTCATTGTGAAAAGGGGAGAATTCTCTGCCCTCTGCCCCCCCCCCCAAGTCTCTCACCACTCCCTTTCTCAAATCTCCTGGTCACCTCTTCCCCCATCCCGGCCAAGCCAGGAGGTCATGGATAGCATTCTGTCCTCTGATCTATGCTCAAACTGTGCCCCATGCATCTGGGGGACCCTCTCTGGGACCAGGCAGGCAGCCCTACTTTGTGTAATAGCACACAGCGTGGTGTAGCCCTCAGAGGCCGAGGAAGAGTATAGTCATTAGCCTGAGACATTGGAGACCCTTTCAGGGAGCTGGGTTTTTGTTCAGAGAGCAGAGGTAGGTCCTATATGTGGGTAGACTGGAGGGGGATCGCTGGAGGCTAGGAGTATCGTGCACAGGGCTGTGACCACCCAGCAGCCACCCAGGTGCTGAGTGCTGCGGCAGAGGAAGGGGGAAGTCTGGGGCCCCCGGTGGAACCCTTACCTCGACCGGGGGCATTAGGGAAGACTTCCTTGAACAGAGGAAACCAGTATTGAAAGAGGACTGGGAATTTCCCAGAAAAAGGGGGAGGAGGGGTGAGGGAGATGGCATTCCAGGCAGAGGGAACAGCATGGGCAGAGCCTGTAGGAAAGAGATCACATCTGGTACAAGTAACTGCAAATGGTTCCGTGTGATGGGAGCCCAAGGCTAAGGGAGGAGGGGACGTGAGGATGGAGAAAACTGGGCCAGATGGTGGAAGAGTGGCGAATGGCAGGCTAAGAAGCTTGAGCCTTAAGGTGGACATCTGTCTTCCATCAACCCCTCCAGATCCACTTGCCACCTGTCTCCATCTGGCTTTTTCCCGGAGACCTACCGGTGTGGACTATAACCACAGGCCATTGTGCCCTCCAGCTTGCAGTTGGGTTTGGGCAATAGGGAACCTTGGCAGAAGAGGGAGGGAGAGAGGAAGGTGGGAATGCCCACTCCTGGCTCCTGCTCTGCAGGGTCACCTGCCAGGCCCGTGATTCCTGACCAAAGATGGCCCCTGTATGTGACACACTGCACTCTACCAGTTCGTGTAACTGCCCCTCCTGTGTGGTTTCCCATGCATCTCAGAAGATTGTTCCCTCATCAAACCCTCCTTAAATTATCCTGCCTTCAACATGCCATCTGGTCCCTGTTGGGATCCAGGCTGGTACAACTCTACGAACAATGGAGAGCCACAGAAGGGAATTGAGTAGGGGTTGACACAGCCAGATCTGTGTTTTAGACAGCTCTCCATAGCTAGTCACTGAGGATAGATTGGGGCAAGAGGCAGAGGCTGAGCTGGGGCCCTGGGGACGAACTACAGCTCTTGTCACCCGCACACAGCCAACTTCAGACTTGTGGGGGAAGGCAGAAATTCTGCTGCAGGCTTTCATTTACAACTGTTTGGTAGATTGTTTGCAAAGATGGCCACAGAATCCCTTCTCCAAACTCCAGCCTTTTGTATTGTGACATTGATGTTCCTCCCAGGCGGAGGTGGAGTCTATTCCTCACCCCTGAAACTAGTGGGGGGGGGCGCCTCATGAATTGCTTTGATCAACAGAATACGATGAAGTGACTGTGCACGTTGCTCAGCCCAGGACTTAAGAGATCTTGCAGCCTTGCTCTCATTCTTCTAAAATCCAGGCACGACTGAATGCTGAAGACCCATCAGTATGGGGAGGGGCCCCGTGCCCACCTCAGCCAGCCCCCCAGTGGGCCCAGCCCCCCGCGGAACGCAGCTGCATGGAGCCTGGCCAACCCACAGGATTGTGGAAAATAATAACTCCTCGCTTCTTCAGCCATTCAGTTTGGGCATAGCCCACCATACAGCAATAGAGAACCTACAATGGGTGAGTACTTCTCTCCTTTGCAAAACCTTGCCCTTCCGTCCTGGCCCTGCCCACCTGTCACTACCTCTTTCTGGCTGAAAAGCATCACTCCCTCCTCTGAACTCCACTGCTCTTTGTTCCCACCTCCCTTGTGACCCTTCTAGCATACTGCCTCATGGGATAACAGACACCTTCCTGGGACACTGGGTATGTTGATCACCTGGGTCCTAACTTACATCATTCCAGACATGATGTGGAGTGGCTTATGTGACTCGAAATATGATCTTACTATGCTTATAGCTTCATTTCTCAGATGGCACAATTGAGGTTTGGAAACGACACGACTTGCCCAGGGTCACTAAGAAGGGATGGGCCAGGATTTAAACCCAAATTTATACCTCTCAGATGTCCCCCATGTTGTAGTTACTGGAATGAGTTGCTCTAGGAGGGAAAGGATCCTGCTTCCCTGCTGGAGGGGGAGGGGTGAGTCACAAGTAGGGTCCCCACCCTGGGCATCCTGTTCTTCACTACTGACGTATGTCCCAAACCCAGGAATCCAGAATTCTTCCCATCAGCGCATCTGTCCCCATGTCACCCACTGGGCCGACACACACAGACAAGCACCCCTTGCGTCTGGTCTTTATTCTCCATGTTGGTCTGCCCTGTGTCTTAACCTAGCCTCTCACCTTCTTGCTCAACAGAACAGGCCCAGGGGTGGTAAGCTTGGGGCCATCGGATCAGGAAGGAAGAGTCAACATGGCATTATCTGGCTCAATCTGATCCGCCTTCTGGGAAGATGAGATAGGGCCACAGGGCCAGGCAGGGAAGAGAGGCTTTGACCAGCCCTCTTTGTTGGGGGATGGGGAGGAACAGAAGAAGGCTGCAACAGGATTTGTTGAACTGACATTTATGGAGACCTCCCACCTTTCTGTGTCAAGGTCAGGGGCTGAAATGACCGTGAATGAGTAAGAGGTGCCTCATGGAGCTCTCTGCCTTTGTAATGTCAGAGCTTAGACTCAGGGTTCCTCTCAGTCAGTCAGGGAAACTGAGGCTCAGAGGGAGGGTGAAGAGGTCTGCCCACTGTCATATAGCCAGTGACAGAGCACATTCTCCTCATCCACCTTTCGGGCCCCTGTGGCTGCCAGTCTACAGTACAGAGGACCCAGAAACTCACAGGGGCCTGGCATGAGTGCGGAGGCCTCAAGGCCACCTCCTCCTCTCTGGCTCAGGGAGGGAGGAGACAGAACATGTAGGGTGCAGGATGAGGGACCCTGTAGGAGGCGGGGCTGGAGCCTGGGGCTTCTTTTGTGCTGTTACTCAAGGTAGAGGAAGGAAGACCTGGTTGCCGTTCTCTTTCTCTGCCTATTGAGTGACATTATCACCGGGGATAGAGACCTCAGAAATCACTCTCTTCCAGCCCCCTCTCCCATTCACAGAGGAGGAGGCCAAGGAGAGGGAGGCTCGCAGCGGCTTCGCAGCGGGAGTGCAAACCAGCGACGCCCAAACTGGCAGCTGAGACTTGGGGCCTGGCATGGTTGGATTTGCAGAAGTTTGGGAAGGCTGTGACCGTGTGCTCAACAGACACCTCCAGGAAGCCTTCTCAGATCGCAGCACCTCCAGCTGGGCTCCCTAACACCAGCCCTGGCCTCTGGGGAGGCCCTCAGCAGAACTCCAAGTGCTGGTCCACGGGGACGTTGTACTTGAGCTTGTGGGCTTCGAAGAGGTCACACAGCTCCTTGATGTAGCGCCGGTGAAGCTTGTCCACCTCCTCCTGCGAGGGATGCAGCGTCTTCTGCACCTCAATGGGCTTTCCCACTGCAAGACACAAATGTGGGTGCTGGCCCAGAGCAGGAGCCACGGGTTGCAGGGGACCTTGGGGCAGGTGCCCACCCCCATGGTCATCTCTGCAGGAAACTGCTCTTACTGCCATCCCTTTCAGCCCTGTTTTGGGTGATGGATTCTAAGATGTTATAGCAACTCCAAGATTCTGACTCAGTAACCATACCAACTGGCATTGCAATGCGCTCTGCAATGTGCCAGGCACTTTCTGTGCATTAGCTCTAATCCTCATAACAACCCTCTGGGGATAGAAACTCTTACTATTCCCGGTTGACAGGGGAGGCAACGAGGCTCAGAGAGGTTAAGTAACTTGTTCAAGGCCACACAGCCAGGAAGAAACAGTTCTAGTTTTTAAATCCCAGGGATATGCTCTTAATTTTCAGGCTATACTGTTTGGGGAACCCAAGATGTCATGATTAGAAGCGCCTGTAGTTCGGGGCGCCTGGGTGGCTCAGTCAGTTGGCGTCCAACTTCAGCTCAGATCATGATCTTCTGGCTTGTGGGTTCGAGCCCCTTATCGGGCTCAGTGCTGACAGCTCAGAGCCTAAAGCCTGCTTGGATTCTGTCTCCACCTCTCTGTCCCTCCCCTGCTCTCTCTCTCTCTCTCTCTCTCTCAAATATAAATAAACATTAAAAAGAGAAAAAGAGGTGCCTGTAGCTCTCGGGTGAGGTGGGCCAACTGCCCAGACAGCAATTCTTACCGCCCCCCCCCCCCCCGGCCTGTAATGCCCCCTTTGTTCTAGGGAGAAATCAAGAAGCCCTAACTAACCTCTTCCTCTGGTTCTTCCTGGCTGGGAAGGTAGCTCCCTTGACTTTTCCCTTTGGGAATAGCTCTGGAGGCAGCAGCAGGATTTTTTTTAACCTTTAAAAAATTTGTCTTTAATATTTATTTTTGAGAGAGAGACTATGAACAAGGGAGGGGCAGAGAGACAGGGAGGCACAGAATCTGAAGAAGGCTCCAGAGCCCGAAGAAGTCAGCACGGAGCCCGATGCAGGGCTCGAACTTACCAACTACAAAAGATAACGTTACCTGAGCGAAAGTCAGACGCTTCACTGACTGAGGCACTCAGGTGCCCCAGAGGCAGCAGCGGTATTAACATGCATGAAAATATTGCCACAATAAAACAGGAAAAGTCATGGCGGAGGGAATTCACCAAGTCTGTGCTCAACTAACAAACAAATGGATGGATAAAGAGGAATGGACCTCTCTCGATAGGCTTTCTCAGAGGGATCTGTTGGGATCCAAGAAGAAAGCAAATAAGGAGTCCAAATTGCTGAAAAAGTAGGGCTGAGTCCATGCATTAAGACTCATGCCCATTATTTACAGGAAAATCCCTCAGGCTCTAACCCAAGCCTATTGATTGCTACTCTACACAATTCTAACAGACTTGAGATGCTCTTTCCTAGTATTCACCTTCTCCAATGAGCCCTATTAGATCATCTAGGTCAGAATTAAACTCTTCTTCCCTAGCGTAATAAAGAGTCAAATAGGTCCCCATTCAGTCCTCAATTTTGTTACTCAAAGGCAGTGTGATCTTTTGGAAGTTACTTAACTTCTCTGAGCCTCAGTTTGCCACGAGTGAAATAGGGATAATAGTCCCTACCTGGAAGGCTCTTAGGCTAAATTGAGCTGCTGCAGGTAAGGAAGCCAGTGCAGTGCCTGGCACGCAGGAGGTACCCTGTAATCAGTAGTGACTGCTGTTCTTCGTGCCTCTGTTACGGTTCCCATCCCAAAGTGCCCTGTATTAGGGTTATCTGCTTGCGTGTAGGTTTCCCAGTCTAGAATGTGAGCTCCATGAGGGCGACGATGTGTCTGACCTGTCTCCATGTCCCCTTTGCAGCACATAGTCCAGGTCCCTTTCCCTGGAGCCGACCCCTGTCCCCCCCCACCCCACCAGCCTGGCTCTCAGCTCACCCACGGTGGTGATGGGCTGGCGGTAGGGTATAAGACCAAAGCTGTACTGGAAGACGCCACGGCCATGGAAGAGCGGGAGGGAGATACCCATGATCTTCTGCAGCCGGTCCTGGATGCGGCGCAACCAGGAGCCGGGAGAATTCTCGACCTGGTCAAATAGTTCATTCTCCCCAAAGGAGAAGATCGGCACGAGAGCAGCCCTGGAGGGAGATAGGAGAGACCACGTGTGGAAGGCCCTAAAGAAGACCCCAGCTAGCTTCCTGCCTGGACCCGGTGACCAGGAATTGGAGCAGAGGACAGAGCCCTGGGCCAGGAGTGGGAAGACTGAGTTGCCTACCAGACCTGCCGTAGCTTTGCTTTCTGAACTCGGGCAGATCCTGGGCCCTCTCAGGACCACAATCTCCCAGTTGTAACAGGACAGATAGACCGGAATGCTTCAGAGAGTCCTCCCAGATATAAAACATCTGTGGACTTTGTAGAAAACCTCTCTCCGGCTCCAGCTAACTTGTATTCTTCAAAGACGCTTCAAAGTAGAAGAGCTCTGTGATATGCCCCAAACTTCATTTTCCCAGAGCCCATAGATATCAGATCTTGGGCCAGCTTCGGGCAAATATATCCCTTCCCACCTAGTCCCTTTGATCACCACACTTGTCTTCTGAAATCTTTTCTGGGTATTTGGGCACGACATAGTACGGATCTCCCCAAGATAGAATCTTCATTGCAAAGGGACTAAGACTCTCCCTGTCCCAATACAATCTGCATTAGTCTCTGCTGTCTTCCCGCCCAAATCTAATCCTTGCCCATCTCCAGCTGAACGGAGAGCCCTCTTCCCAGATACCCGTGCATCAGGGCGAGTCTGACGAAGCCCTTGCGGTTCCGCAACAACAGCGTGTAGGCCCCGGGCCTGGCATTCAGCGCCTCCTGGGCACCCCCTATGATGATGGCCAGCAGATTGCCACCTTCTTTCCTGTTGAGAATGTGAGCAGCGCTCTCCTTGTCTGATGTGACCAGCCCTGGGAAGAGAAGAAGGTGGTCAGGTACGGGGCAAGGGGGCAGCGATTGTCAAGTGGATGTGAGCCAAGAAAGCGATCACCAAAAGTGGCCACAGAGGCCTGGGTCCCCACCCCACCCACTCCAGCTTGGAGTTCCCTGAGGACTGGAACTGAGTTCTCTCCCTTTTCCTGACACCCTCGCCAAGCTCACGGCCCCACATGGTGCTGTGGGAAGTACTTCCTTGGTCTAGCCACCTTCTCCTATTGCACATGTTCTTGTAAGAAGTACAGAACCGTTGGGGCGCCTGGGCGCTCAGTCGGTTTAGCATCGGACTTCGGCTCAGGTCATGATCTCACCGTTAGGGAGTTTGAGCCCTGCGTCAGACTCTGTGCTGACAGCTCGGAGCCTGGAGCCTGCTTCGGATTCTGTGTCTCCCTCTCTCTCTGCCCGTCCTTGCTCGTGCTCTGTCTCTGTCCCTGTTTATCTCTCTCTCTCTCTTAAAAATAAATAAACATTACAAAAAAAAAAGTACAGAACGGTTGGCACACTTGCCACAATGCCTCTTCCCATGCCTCCAGCCTCATCCTCTTGGACTACCCCAGGGTGTAAAGACTCACCCCCCGACATGATGTAATCCCTGAAGAAGGGGACCCGGAACCACAGGGTCAGCATCATCAGATGGGGGCGGATGCCAGGGAAGAGCGAAGGGAAGCCTGTGCTCTCGGTGCACAGGTTGACAAAGGCTCCAGCAGCCAGGACCCCGTGGGGGTGGAAGCCGGCAAGGTAGTTCCGGGAGGGGTCCAGCTCGGCGGTCTTGACCAGCTGCAAGGACAGCAACCTGGTGAGCCAGAGCTGGACCTGCGTGCCGACCCCGACTGTGCCACTCATCAGTGTCGCTCCCCCTCTCTGAGCCTCAGGCTCTTAAGAAGATCGAGATATGATGTGTGAAGGCACCCAATGATACCGTCTCAGATTCACTGCTGGCTTCGGACAAATTGCTTCCCTCTCGGGGTCTTCATCTGTAAAATGGGGACATTTAGCCTTCCTTCCATTCAGCCTGCCTTCCTCCCAGGACTGCTGAGAAGCTCGAGTCTGTTGGTGTCCTGGAATTACCAAGATTACTACAGGACCAGATATAATTCGAAGGCATCAGAGGGACACACGGGGGCACCAGCCTGCTGCAAAAGGCCCGTTTCCACAAATCTCAATATAAGAAAAATTGGCACTGAAGACCTGGGAGTGAGCATTCGCAAGGTATAGCAGGAGTGGTTGAAAGAGCATGCAGTCCAGGAGGCTGGCCCTAGTCCTCTTTACCCTTCTGGACAAAGCAAGTGTCTCCCTGTGGCTCCCTGCTCCCCCAATGCCAGACCTCCATCGCCCCTTCATCACACTCTTTCCCCAGCCCTGGGCTCTGCTGGCCAGCAACTTGCCAGAGTCTGGGCAGGCCGGCAGCATGGAGCGGGGAGCAGGGACCATGAGTCATCGCACATTGACTTGGGAGAGGAGAGCTGTTGTCCTTAGCGGCTCCAGGATGAAGTGGGGTGAGGGTGAAGGGCAGGAACTGAGCTAACAAATGCTGCTCTCAGCCCATTACTGGACAGGCTGCTCCATGGCTCAGTCTGCAAAGATTGCTGCGGTGGGCAGTGATTATGTGTGTGTGTGTGTGTGTGTGTGTGTGTGTATGGGGGCAATCCCTTCCCCACCCTGCCAAGACCCGCAGGCCCACCCTTTACACAGTCCTGCACCCTGGGAGCCACAGCCATCAGAGTTTGAAGGCTCTTGAGGTCCCTGGCCCATGACCCAAGCCCCTGGCAGGAGGGTCTCTGATAGGACTGGCCAGTCCCTGCAATCTGCACTCCTGGGCGCGGGGCAGTCCTTTCCACTCCAGGTCAGCTTTGCCAGGGTGAAAGTTCACCCTGTCATCAAGCTAAAACTTGCGGCAGGTGACTCCCTGAGGATTCTTGTGGCTGCCTTTGTGGTCCAGGAGGCCTGGCTACCTTCTCTTGGAGCCTGGAGGGACTTGGTGCAGGGTTGGGGGTGGGGGGTGATGGGCAGCAATGGGGATCTGAGCCTTTCTGCCCCATCGAGGCTGAACAGCCCCAGATTCTCCTGCACTTGGTTTCTGTAACCCACCCTCCTGCCCAGTATGGCCCCCAGTTACCCACTGACGCTTTGCAGAAAGGCTGCAGGGACCACAGCTGGGGAGACCATTGCCTCCCGTACGAAGACAAACCCCTTCCACTCATGCAGTGAGGACTTGCTGGATATGAAAATAAAGATGGGACAGAGAAATCTCTGGCTATTCTCAGTGAGAAAGGTGCTTGCACAGGCACCCATCCGGTGGTGTTTCCCTACACACATACCTGGCTCCCCTCACAGAAGCACCAGCACATGAATTCCTTCTCAGCCAGCGGGAAGGCAATTTTGTACAACCTCCATGAAGGCGATTTGGCAATAGCTATCACAACCACAAAGTGAAATTGACCTTTTACCCTAGCAACTCCACCACTGGGGAATTGCGTGTGCTTGTGCAGAATGATATTAACCACGGCATCTTTTTTTTTGTACCGCCATCAACCCCGCATCGCCTCCAATGTCCACCGACAGGGCCCGTTCAGACAAATTGTGAAACGTTTGCCCCTCTGCAGCCCTAGGGAAGTATGGCGAAGATCTCCCTGGCCTGGAAGGGGAAGGTGGCCACAATCCCTCGTCAGAACAGAGCAACGGGCAAGACGGTGCGTTCAGAATGCCGCTGATCGGGCTGGCAGAGGGGGCACGCGCTTGCTTGTGTGTGGACAAACGCTGGTCGATGCGGTTGCCTCTGGGGAGGGAAGGGAGGAAATGAGAATTGAGGTGGGGGGGGACCCTTTACCATACACCCTTTTGTCCCTTCGGAATTCTGAACAAGAACGTATGACTTATTTTAAATGAACAATGAATGTGTGAATGAACAAAACAAATGAATCAACGAAAGAAAGAAGGATCATCCTTGATAAAGAAGGCTTTGTGTGTTGAGACACATCCTGGTGAATGTGAGCGCCTGTGTCTAGACGTGCGTGCCAATACTTGCACGTGCAGTTACGTGTGCATGACCTGGTGTGTGCACTGATGGGTTGTCACTGTCCACCGAGGCCTGGTCTGCACCTCCCTAGACACGGTCTCTACTGCTGTTTTTCTGCGCTAACCTCTTCTATCTGTCCCCTGGGCCCAAGTGGTGTCGCTCGCTGTGAGGGTCTTTTTATTATTTTTATTTTATTTGATCTATTTATTTTTATTTTTTAAAATTTATTTATTTTTTAATTTACATCCAAGTCAGTTAGCGTATGGTGCAACAGTGATTTTGGGAGTAGATTCCTTAGTGTCCCTTCCCCATTTAGCCCATCCCCCCTCCCACACCCCCTCCCATAACCCTCTGTTTGTTCTCTATATTTAAGAGTCTCTTATGTTTTGTCCCCCTCCCTGTTTTTATATTATTTTTGCTTTCCTTCCCTTATGTTCATTATATTTGTTTTGCTTCCCTTCCCTTATGTTCATCTGTTTTGTCTCTTAAAGTCCTCATAGGAATGAAGTCATATGATGTTTGTCTTTCTCTGACTGACCAATTTCACTTAGCATAATACCCTCCAGTTCCATCCATGTAGTTGCAAATGGCAAGATTTCATTCTTTTTGATTGCCGAGTAACACTCCATTGTATATATATACCACATCTTCTTTATCCATTCATCCATCGATGGACATTTGGGCTCTTTCCATACTTTGGCTATTGTCGATAGTGCTGCTATAAACATGGGGGTGCATGTGTCCCTTCGAAACAGCACACCTATATCCCGTGGATAAATGCCTAGTAGTGCAATTGCTGGGCTGTAGGGTCTGTGAGGGTCTTGAGATTAAGACCACCTGTCTGATGCCTCACCTGACCCAAGTATGGGTCTGGAACAGAGGCGATGCTCCAGAAAGACTGGAATGAAGGAAGAATGAACACATGAATAGAGGAGGCTGATGCAGCCTCAGAAGGAAGGCCCGGTTCTGCTGCCAGCTCACATGACCTTCGCCAGGCCCCTGCACTCCCCATGCCTCAGTTTCCTCTCTATCCCCCAAGACAGTGATAATGCCTCCCTGGCAGCGTTGCTACTGGGTTCGGGTGAGGTAAACAGAGAGGGGAAGGTTTATAAAGCGCTGTGTTCTCTGCCTTGCTCCCTCAGTTCTCTTAAGGAAGAAGTGGGACTAAGCAAAGACAGATGGGTGTCTGGGGAAGGCCTTCTCTGGGTGCGTGTCATGGCAGGCTGTGTACCAGGCAGTGGCTGGAGAACAGGATGGCCAGGGTGCTAGACTCTGGCCAGGGTGCATATATATGTGTATATATATATATAATATATATATAATATATATATATATATACACATAATTACCATAAAATTCACCTTTTTTGAAGTGTGCAATTCAGCGGTTTTAGTATCCTTCAGAAGTGACCAACCATCACCCCTATATAATTCCAGAGCATTTTCAACACCCCAAAGAGAAACCCCATACCCATTAGCAGTCACTCCCCATACTGTAGCCCCTGGCAACCACTAACCTGCTTTCTGTGTCTATGTGCTTATTGCCTACTGCCTATGTGTCTATTTGCCTATTCTGGGTGCTTCCTGCACACGGAATCACACAATATGGCCTTTTGTGTCTGTCTTCTTTCACTTTAGCAGAATGTCTTCAAGGTCCATCCATGTTGAAACATATATCAGTACTTCATTCCTTTTTACGATTGAATACTATTCCATTGCATGGATATACCGTATTTGTTGTTCACTGATCACTTGACACATTGAAATGATTTCCATCCTTTGGCCATTACAAATAACGTAGGCACGAACACTGGCACATTAGTCTTTGTGTGAACACGTTTTCAATTCTCCCAGGGGTGTCACTACTTTGAACCCCAAGACCCTTGCCTAGAAGACCACAGCCCTGCGGGATGAGAGAGGCATCTCAAGGAGAGGGCATCTGGACCGTGGGTGGGAAAGAGGACCACGAGGGCTGTGTCTCTGCCCTGTCTGCCCAGTCCCATCTCTCAACAAATGCCCTCATGCCTTCTTACACTCTTGGGGTGACCCAAATGCCTCAAGAACCCACTGTCCTGATGGCCCCTTTATGGTTCACAGATCACCCACACCACTAGCCTGTGTGACCGTGGCCCTCGGGAGGTTGGCTGCAGTGTGAGAGCCCCCATTTGATGGTTGCGCAAACTGAGATGCAGAGGGGTAAGTGACCTGCTCAAAGCTACACGGATGACCTGAGCTCAGTTCTGCTGTCTCCCGCACAGAGAGCACCAGGCCAGGAAGTCTTTGTTCCAGACACAGAGAGCTACCTGGAGACTCAGGACTATCTCTGGGGTCTTTTCCTTTTTAGTCAAACTTGGAATGTCCAGGCGGTTAGCTTCAGGAGAAGGTGGTTCCTCCATCGGCAACCAGGTCCAGGCCCTGGAGAACCTGTTCATGACCTATTTATGTACCTTGATTGCTTGGCAGTTTAAAAATGCAGGGCAAGCAAGGTTTGGTTCAGTAGTCTGGCTCTGGCCTTGGGCATCCCATTTGTGGCAGATTTCCCAGAGGATTCTGCCATATATCAGGGTTTGAGAATCACTGCTTTAAACCAAAGGAATCCCCTTCCAGCTTTAGGCCGTTGGCCGCGCACACGCATGCGTGTATGGGGGGGGGGGGCGGGGAGACTGGGTCCTTGCCTGCCTCCTCCCATCATGGCCAGATAAAAAGAAAGGCTTTGAGCCACCACCCCCCCTTAGCTGGTGAGTTCTCCACCCTGCCCTCACTGAGCACTGAGCAGACAGAACAGACACCCATTGACATCTGCAGCTATATTCCCTCAGTTCTGAGAAGCTCCTTTTTTTCACATCTTAACATTATGCTATCAAGATGCATTTGACAATTTTAATTGGAAGAACTTTTTTTCTTAGTGGTACATAAAATACCGGTATGTTTTACCATCAAGGATATCTTAGAGTTGAAGACACGCAGGATGCACCAAGCACAGAGAGCTGGAAAGAATGCCCCAGGCGGTGCGCATTCCCAGCACCTACTGTGCGTCAGGCACCTCAGGACACCTGCTTTCTCCATCTCCTGTTCACTCTGCAAGGGAAGTACTGGTGGCAACGGCTCCATTTTACAGATGAGCAAACTGAGACACAAGGTCAATCCACTTGTTCTAGGTCACATAGCTAGTAAAGTCGCAGAGGCAAGATCTTAACACAAGCAGCCTGGCTCTGTGTGTGTAACCTGTGGGCTCTGCCGCCTTGTAGGAGTCCCCAAGCGAAAGGTGGTGGGGGTTAACGGGGTCAAGGGGTGCACTTCAGATGACGGCACCGGCCCAAGTGACACAGCTCATGCCTGGAGAGCTGACAGCAAAGGGGGCAGGTGAGGCGTGAGCATGGGTCCAGAGTCCAGGGACCCAGAGTCTAATTTTTGCAGGCCAGGCAAAAATTAGGTTTGATTTTAGGCATCGCGGGAGTCCCCGCTGTGTTTTAACATTTTTGTGACTATCATGGCTGCTGTGTGCAGGATGGACGGTAGGGGGCGGCAGAAGCAAAGCCCAGATAAAAGAAATGCTTGGTTAGGATTTAGGCAGTGAGTGGGGGAGGAGAGAAGGGTGAGACCCGGAGGAGTTTGGGAGTCAGACCCCAAGCTTCAGAGCAGCAGCTCTCAACCGGGGCCAGTTCCCCTACCCCACCAGGGGACATGTGGTAACGTCTACAGACATTTTTGGTTGTCACAACGGGGAGAGGGGAGTGCTACTGCCATCCAGTGGGGAGAGGCCAGGGATGAAGACAGACCCCTCCCCCCAATACGGACACACCTACAACAATCATTCCGTGTCAAATGTCCACGTGCCCAGGGGCAGAAAGCCTCCTGAGAGCTGCGGGCTGGGAGCAGGGGTGTGGGGGAGGGGATAGCAAGGACCGGAAGTGAGCAGGAAGGGAACCCCTCATCCCTCCCTGCAGGGCAGCCCTAGGGCTGAGGCGAGAGCTGTGCCCAAGGCAGAGGTAAGACTCCTGGGAGGGTCCTGAGGACGGGCGCAGTCTCTGTGTAGGAAGACCCTCTCACAGGCAGAGCCCTCCCATGATGAAAGGAGCCACCAGCAGGAGGAAGTGTCACCCCGTCCAAGTGTAAGCTGGAGATCTGTCCTGGGCAGGTGGCTGGCTACCTACCAGGTTAAGAGACCCCAGTATGCTGGGAGGGGGCCGGGCTGGGAGGTGGGGCACGAAGTCCCTAGTGATGCCTGCAGGGCTGTGGAGGAACCGAGGGATGTCCCAGGTGTGGGTGAGGAGGTGTTCCGCACTGTCCCCAGCCTGCAGCATTTCCTGACACCAGGTCACCGCCCGGCCACAGCACTCTACCCCTCAGGCCTGGGCCTGTGTAGACAGTGTTTGCTCTGGGGTGATGAAATCTTCACAGCGGAAACCCAGCTTTGGGGCTGGTTTTCAGCATGAGGTGGGATCGGCGCCTCCTCTGCAAAACATTGCCCGATTCTTCATCACTGGCTCTTTAGGAATCCTCTAGCATGAGTGTAGAAAGCTGCAAGGCCCAGAAACAGCGTTCCTAATCTTGCTCGAAATTCCATCACTAGACGCTAGTTCATAAAATCACACGGAGAACTGACAGAAGCTCAGAAACCCACTCGCATTTGACAGAGCAGCGCGGAAGCTTGTGAATGTGGGAGAGCTGCGGCAGAGCTGAGGCTCCCTACCCTCCGGCCACCCCAAGATCTCCGCGGAGCCTGCGCTGTAAAGGTGTGTGGAAGAGTGGGAAGGTCTCCCGGGAGGAGGTGGGGAAGGGAATCTGCAGGCCACAGCCCCACCCCTGCAGGCTCCCAGCCTAGGACAGGCGAAGTCAAAGCGCATGCCATCTCGCCCTCTGCTGGCCACCTGGCGGTACTGCTCACGCTCTGCAGGGGTGACGCACCAGGCCGGCCCGTGGGCAGCAATCCTGAAACACTACAGTGGAACGAACTGTGGCAAATCAGGGCAGCGTCCCCCCAGTGTCAATAGTGCCGAGGTTGAGAGACCCTCCTCGAGGGCTGCCTGGCTGGGGGAGGATCAGGAAGGGCAGTGGAGGGGATAGGCACAGACCCTGCTTGTCTACGCTGACAAGATCTTGGGAGGGCACCGTGCAGAGGAAGCAAATATGGGGAGAAGACCTCCCCCAATCTGGACCCTCAGGTTAGCCTCAGCACTGCCCATTCACTCTGCCCTTCAACATCTATCACTCCTCATGAGGGTAGAAATCCCTGCCACTCAACTTCCTGCCCTCTGCCCAGCTCCTGCCCTGCTGTCTTGCCCTGCCCTGCCCTGTCCCACCCTTGCCCTTTGCCCAGGAGGCCCTGCTTACTGTGGTGCTAGGGGCTTCTGTATCCCAGCTCTTTCCCTGCTTTTGCTAGTCCTTGCCGGGCCCCCAGGACTGTCAGAAGGGAGCAAGGCAGCAGCCCTGAGTCCCATGCTGAGTGCCCACGAGTCAGTGAGTTGTTTAACCTCTGTGAGCCTGTGTTCTCCCTCCCCTCCCCCTCCCCGCCCTTTACGAGCTGGGGACCTAATTCCAGCAGGGGCAGGAGGAGGCGGGGTTCCAGGATGGGGTGGGAGAAGCCAGGCAGGTGTGAAGGTCAGAACAGTAGAGCTCTGGGCTGTCAGAGTCCTCCACAGCACGTGCAAGCTTCCCCAGAGTCCCCACTGACTTAGTAAAATAACACTAGCTCCTAGTTTACTGAGAACCTACAAGGTGCTTTCCTGACATCTCAGTGAATCCATCCAACTCAGTGATGTATGGCATTATCCCTTTACATATGAGGAAACTGAGGCTAAGAGAGGCTGTGAAACTCACCAAGGTCGCAGCTGGTTTGTGGCAGACTGGTATTAAGACCTAGTCTGTCCAGCTCCAGAGGCCACACTCTGTGGCTTTCTTCTCCTCTATTTCCAGGGAACGGCCAGCTGACCCTGCCTGGCACCTCTCTGTGTCCCCACTGCCTTCCTACCCTGTCCCATCTGACCAATAAGCCATCCCTGCCCAGCTGCTTATGTCTGAGGGTTTAGTCTATCTGGGATTCGGTAAAAGGAGCCAAGGGGTCTGTTAAATCCCAGGGTCTGTTTCACTCAGGACTGACATTTGAGTCCAGGATCGAGTACCCACAACGGCATGAGATGCCCTGAGTCACAGTGGGAGATTCAAAAGCGCTCAGAGTAGGAGGGCTCAGTCTGCTTCCTGAGGAAGCTTCCTGAGGAAACTGAGGTTCCGAATAGGGCAAGACCTTGCTCAAGAATTTGTTGAGTGGCATTGGTCACACCTTTGTCTCTCTCAGACTGTCATTCTCCTCATCTGATGAAATGTGGGGCTAGATGGTCTCTTAGGACCTTGAGTTTACTACATTCACCCCCATACCTGACTTCCACGGGGTTTACACCTATAAGATACGTATGTGTGCCACACTATATGCCCCACAGAGTGCCTTCCAACCCTGTACACTCATCATTCCTCACATTGGCTCCACATCCCCGCAGATGAGAAACCATGGCCAGAGAGAAACTGGACTCTTTCTTAGGCCACATAGTGGCATGGCCAAATAAGCCCCTACCTCCCCGCCCAGTATTCTGCTCCCTGCACACAGGACCATGCTTCCGCCACAGACATGGCCATGCTCCATCCAGTCCCAGTACTCACCGAGACAGGGAAATAGTCCCTCATGTACTTCCACAAGAAGCAGCGCCTTATTGCTTGGAAGGACCTGCCCCCCTGCCGTGGCTTTTCTCGGTCCAGGTACCACCATGTTGCATACAGGACACTGAACAACCAGAATCTTGTGAACAGGAGGCCCACGAAGACGACAACACAGATCTGGGCTGGGGAGGGAAGCAGGAGCCATCAGTGGTCAGGTCTGAGAGGAAGGACGTGAAGCTGTCCACGCTGAGTCCGCCCATATGCCCAGCACTAGCAGCACGAACCTGTCCAGCCCGTGGCCCCGGGAGGAAGAGATCGGCTTCCCACTCCTTCAAGGAGGGAATGCACCTGCCAATGTCATGCTGGGAGCACAGATTTGAACCCTAGGCAGACTGAACTTCAAAACTCACTTTTCCCACTGTACTGGGTCCCAGACCCTGGTCTTCCCTCTCCCCCTCCTCCTCCCCAGTAAAATAGTCTGCATTCACCAGGTGCTCAATGCTTGCTGGACAACTGATTGGGTTATTTCTTTCTAGTTTCCATCTCCTGGGACCTTGGAGAAAACGGAGACACTTTTTCTCTGCCCAGCCCTCTTTCTGTTGACCCTCTGCCCTGTTTTCCCACAGATAGAGCTGGCCAGATCCTCCTCTTATTGAAGCCCTTTCATGGCTTTCCCATAACTGGAGGCACTGCCCAGCCAGCTCAGCCTGGCATTCAAGCTCCGCGTGAGCTGGCCCTACCTGCCTCCTGCTCCAGCCTCACCTCAACCACACGCACCCCCAGTGCTCTGGCCACACGACCTGCTGTGTTCCTACAGCTCACTCAGCTCTTTCAATCCCTTAGCTTTTTCTCATGCTGATTCCTCCGCTTGCAGTGCCTTTCCTGGTGAAGGAGGAAGGGAGAAAGAGGCCACGCGCTGGCTGGACCAGGCCCAGCGAGGAATTCCCCCTCTGACCTACAGTTCCGAATCCCTTGCCATAGGCTAGAATCCCAGCTTCATCTCAGGGGCAGCTGGTCTGTGGGCCATCCCTAATCGGATGCTGATGGAAAGAATATTCCCAGGGAATATGGCTCCTTCCCCTTCCCATTTCCTCTACTCAACACCGTGCACTTATCCTCTTAAAGAAGGTCGGCTTCCTGTTGTATATTCTACTTGAAAGTAAGGCAGATGGGGCCTGTCACTCGTGGCAGGTTTCCTGGAGGTGGGAACTTTTGACCCAGTCCGAACAGTGGTAAAATTCATAAGCCCAGATGACGTAGAATTGGGGCTCACAGATGTTCACTTTACACAGAGCACCTCCGACATGCCAGTGCTGGTGGTAGAGCCGTGAACGACAGACACAAAGTCCTGCCCTCGTTGCACCCGGGCACTTCGTCTTTTAAATTGTTATTAAGGTTGACAGGAAGCCATCAAAATGCTGGAGGAGAAAGCAGGCAAAAACCTGCTTGTAGCAGGTTTTGATCTTGCCCGAAGCAATTTCTTACTCAACAGGTCTCCGGAGGCAAGGGAAACAAAAGCAAAAATGAACTTCTGGGACCTCATCAAAATAAAAAGCTTCTGCACAGCGAAGGAAACAATCAGCAAAACTAAAAGGCAACCGACAGAATGGGAGAAGATATTTGCAAAGGACATATCCGATAAAGGGTTAGTATCCAGAATCTACAAAGAACTTCTCAAACTCAACACCCAAAAAACAAATAATCCCGTGAAGAAATGGGCAAAAGACATGAATAGACCCTTCTCCAAAGACATCCAGATGGCCAACCAACACATGAAAAAATGCTCAACTTCACTCATCATCAGGGAAATACAAATCAAAACCACAATGAGATACCACTTCACACCTGTCAGAATGGCTAACATTAACAACTCAGGCAACAACAGATGTTGGCGAGGATGCGGAGAAAGAGGAACCCTTTTGCACTGCTGGGGGGAATGCAAACTGGGGCAGCCATTCTGGAAAACAGTATGGAGGTTTCTCAAAAAACTAAAAATAGAACTACCCTATAACCCAGCAATTGCGCTACTAGGTATTTATCCAAGGGATATAGGAGTGCTGTTTTGAAGGGGCACATGCACCCCAATGTTTACAGCAGCACTATCAACAATAGCCAAAGTATGGAAAGAGCCCAAATGTCCATCGATGGACGAATGGAGAAAGAAAATGTGGTATATATATACAATGGAGTATTACTCGGCAATCCAAAAGAATGAAATCTTGCCATTTGCAACTACGTGGATGGAACTGGAGGGTGTTATGCTAAGTGAAATGAGTCAGTCAGAGAAAGACAAAAATCATATGACTTCACTCCTATGAGGACTTTAAGAGACAAAACAGATGAACATAAGGGAAGGGAAACAAAAAATAATATGAAAACGGAGGGGGACAGAACAGAAGAGACTCATAAATATGGAGAACAAACTGAGGGTAGTTGGAGGGGTTGTGGGAGGGGGGATGGGCTAAATGGGTAAGGGGCACTAAGGAATCTACCGAAATCATTGCTTCGCTATATACTAACTAATTAGGATGTAAATTTTAAAAAATAAAAAATAAAGTTAAGCCAAAAAAAATTGTTATTGAGGTTAAAAGATGCGTAACATAAAGTTTGTCGCCTTAACCGTGTCTAAGTTCACAGTTCAGTGGCGATGAGTTCATTCACATCCCTACTGCCCATCTCCAGACCTCTTCATCTTCCCAAACTGAACCGCTGTACCCGTTCAACACTGACTCCCCGTGCCCCTCCCCCATTCCCTGCCAGCTGCCATTTGATTTTCGGTCTCTACAAATTGGACTATTCTAGGAACCTCCCATGAGAAGAATCATGAGGTGTTTGTCTTTTTGCGACTGGCTTATTTCACTTAGCATAACGTCCTGACGGTCATTCGTGTTATCCATGTTGTAGCAGCATGTGTCAGAATGGCCCTCCCTTTTTTGGCTGAAAAATATTCCGTTGCATGTATATATCACATTTTGTTTATCCCATTCATCTGTCAGTGGACCAATGGACACTTGGGTTCCTTCCACCTTTTCCCTTTACTCTAAAATATTATTAAACTGGTTACTAATAATGAAAAATGGGGAGGCCTCACGTACAAACCCTGACATCTGCTATGTCTTGAAAAACTAGAAGAGGGGCGCCTGGGCGGCTCAGTCGGTTAAACGTCCGGCTTTGGCTCAGGTCACGATCTCTCGGTTTGTTGAGTTCGAGCCCCACGTCGCACTCTGTGCTGACAGCTCAGAGCCTGAAGCCTGCTTCGGATTTGTGTCCCCTCTCCCTCTGCCGCTTCCCCGCATGCACTTGGTCATGTTCTGTCTCTCACAATTAGATGAACATTAAAAAAAAAAAAAAAAAGATGAAAAGAGCAAATGTTTAAAAAAAAAAAGAAAAAGAAAACTAGAAGAAACAGTAGCCCTGAGTCGCTGCTCTCATGGTCAGCCCCTCCCTCCCACGTCCCCCACATCCCCAGACCTGCGGGCCAGTTTCTGCCTCAACAGTGCTTTATCCTCACCTAGGCCTTGCGGTTCCTGGAGGGGGTGGGAAAGGACCGTTAAGTGCTTGTGGGTTGGTCACCTGTTTGTCTTAAATATTTTTTGTTTTAAGTTTACTTATGTATTTTGAGAGAGACAGTGAAAGCATGAGCTGGGGAGGGCCAGAGAGAGAGAGAGAGAGAGAGAGGGAGGGAGAGAGAGAATCCCAAGCAGGCTCTGTGCCATCAGCACAGAGCCCGACATGGAGCTCTAACTCACCAAGCCATGAGAGATCATGACCTGAGCCAAAATCAAGAGTCGGACGCTTAACTGACTGAGCCACCCAAGTGCCCTTAAATATTTTTTAATAACAATTTTGAAAGAGAAAGTTGTAGCAGAGTGGGAATAAAATGCCACCGTTTATATGAAAAAGAACATTAGCACTTATATATGGCTGCGCACGTGTAGAGGAGAAAAGGAGCCCACAGCTCTGGAGGAAGGACAAAGATAGCAGGAGGCTTGAGTTAAATTTTATTTATTTCCTTTTCCACATTAAAAGTTTTTAATGGGGAAAAAAAGTTTAAGAACCCCAGCTAGGCCCCTCTCCCCTTGGGCAAAATCAGAAGTCTCTATAGGTGTCTCCCGCTTTAAGAAAACCAGCTTGAGAGGGGCTCCTGGGTGGCTTCATCAGTTAAGCGGCCCACTTCTGCTAAGGTCATGATCTCATGGTTGGTGAGTTTGAGTTCCGTGTGGGGCTCTGTGCTAACAACAGGGAGCCTGCTTGTGATTCTCTCTCTCTCTCTCTCTCTGCCCCTCTCCTGCACTCGTGCGTCTGTGTGTGTGTGTGTGTGTGTGTGTGTCTCAAAAAGTGAATAAAGGCTAAAAAAAATAAAATAAAATGAAAACCAGCTTGAGAGAATAAAAACAAATGGCTAATAGTGGCTATCTGGAGGGTAGGATTTGGGGAAGTCTATTGCTTTTAGGACACACATTATTATGTTTGAATGTTTTATGATAGCACATATCAGTTTTGTGGTCAGAAAAAGACGTTAAGATAAAACACACAGGGCATTGGCAACGGACCAGAAAGATTTCCCCCACACCCACCATCCCCCTCACCCTCAGCTCACCCTTCAACTCCTCTCAGCAGACAAACCTCCAGGCTACAGGTCACTTAGGAAGGGAGACACTTTCTTTCACTTAATCCTCACGACTCTGAGAGGAAACATTTTAAACCTGACTTTACGAAGGTCCAGAGAGGGTACGCCAATTGGTTAAGGTCACACAGCAAGCCGGGAGGATGGAACCTAGGATTCAACTCTACCATTTTGGTAGCATCATGCTCCCATTTATTCACTCAACAAATATTCACCGACTCCGACTCTTCTAGGAGCAGGAGTTGCCGCTGAGGACACAGACGAGCTGTTTGAATGGCGCTTACCTTCCTGGGTGAGTTATAGAGGAGAGGAAAGGGAACAGTAAGCAAGTTACCCACTTGGGAGGTATTTGGCTGTTGGCCCTGAGTCCTTAGTGCCAAGTCCTAGTTGACTTCTCCGGCCACTTCTCTGGCTTCTGCCATTCCCCAGAATGTCTCCTCTGACACCAGCATCTACCAGCTATTCAGTAAATGTGCAGTCTTTACTCCTCCACCGGAAGCCTTTACTCTCGGGCCTGCCTTTCAATCCTGCCCTGTGGACCCATCTCCTAGGTAGCTCTGAATGGGGCCATTTCTCTCCACCCACTGCCAGCCTCCCTAGACCAGGGTGGGCAATCTTTTTTTTTGAAGGGACAGGTTACAAATATTTTAGACTTTGAGACTCAAGAGGCAACTTGGAGGTTATCACATAGGGATCTAACTGTTTAAAATGCAACCATTTAAAAATGTAAAAATCCTTCTTAGCTCATAAACTTTACAAATACAAAAACAGTCAGTGGGCTGGATTTGGCCCATGGGCCATAATGTGGTGACCCCTGATGTAGGCAGTGATTGCTCCAGCCATCAGTCCATTCTCCCATAATCCAAACTGTAGATACATCCACCGTGCAGCCACAGGGTCCTTTGGCACGCAGATTAGACCTTGTCACTCCCCTACCTAAAGCCCTTCTGAAGCTCCCCTTTGCCCCCAGGAAAAGGGATACGGTAAAACCTTCTTGTCCTAGCACCAGTGAGCCCAGATCCCCTTTCTCAACTGTCCTCCCTCTAGTCCTCCAGGCCCAGGGCTACTTGACCTCTCTGTGCTGCTCCTGACATTCCCAGGCTCCTACTCCCCAGGCCTGCAGGGCTGGGGGACGGAGGCAAGGTGGGTGCAGCGGCAAGGACAAACCCAATCACGCTCACAAAGCTCACGCGAGACATGTGCATGATGAACCTCATTCTGTGTGATCCCTAGGCCACAGCCCACCTCTGGGCCCCCGGTGACCTTTGTCGAGGAGCCAGCAAACTTGTAGCATGCCCTGGGCTGGGCCTCCTTCCCCAGGCTCTATCTGCCCTTTAGTCTCTTAGCCTCACCTCCTCCCACGCCCTCTGCCCTCTCCCCTCTCTCTGCTCCTCCTTCCCTTTCTTCCTTTGGCTGTGGAAGGAGCCCGGGACTCAGGCCCTACAACCTTGGGCAGTTAGGGTACTCGGTTTCTCTGCTCGTCTTTGTACCGGCGATAACCAGGGATATTTCATGTTTAACTACGTTTGGCACGGAGACACAGATGAATTGTAAGCGATGTAGGGTGCTGGAGGGCATGCTTTTCCGGGGGTGATTCCTTCAGCTGCAGAATTGTGAGGGGGTTCTGCAGGAGCACCTGGTATGTGTGGGGGTGTGGGGGGGTGTGTGGAGGGGGCTGGGGGTGTGTGGGGGTGAAATGGCTGTTGACCAGCCTGTACAGAGTATGCCCATATTGTAACACCTTGCATCAACGCACAGGCTGGACGCCAGCCGTTGGGGAAGCGTGCCTGCCCAGTCTCGCGCTGGCAGAGGAGGTGAAGAATCCCACATGCCCCCAGTCACTCTCTTCCCATGCTCAGCCCTGGGCCTTCCTCAGAAATGTCCTCTTCAGCAGAGGGGAGTTGGGGCAAGTGTGGTCTTCCTGGCCACGATCAACGTGCTCACCGTGGGGGTAGGGTGGGTAGGGGAACCTTAGCATGTTTCCCGTGGGATCCCAGCCCAGGGATTGGACCAGATGTGTGCTGGGTAGAGCAAGCACGTTCTTCACTTCACCCCACAGCAGCCTGGCAAGGGCAGCTCTGGTATTCCCATTCTACAGCTGATGCAGTAGAGGCCCGCAGAGGTCAGGCATGGGTCCAGTGAGGTCACGCGGATGCTCGGTTGCCCAGCCAGAGTCTGACCCAGGCTTGTCTGGGACCCCGCTCACTCCCCTGGGTCCTTTCCTTGTTCCCCTCTCTTTCCCCACCTGCCAGGCTCAGTGTCCTCCTCTCTGAAAGGAAGGAAAGAAACCCATTCCCTCTGAGGAGCCTGGAAATTTCCCACAATCACCTTGATCCTTCCCCACACCACCAGGCCGCCTCCCCAGGAAAGCTCGGTAACCTGCTGGAAGCCACAGGTGATGGCTTCTACCCCACCCTACCCCCACACCGTCCAAAGCCTCCAGGCGGGGGACTTTTCGGGCAGGGGCTCTGAGCACAGCAAAGCCCCCTTTCAAACGATGTCTTTCCACCATCGATGCACTGTGTGCACCCGAAGTGGCAGATGCCCGTGGTCTCCCAGCCCCCAGCCCATCTCTCCTTACCCAGGGCCAGGAAGGAGAAGACCCACTGCAGGACCATGAAGGTCTGCAGCCGGCGCTCCCATGGCACGAACAGGGGTGCAAACTCCACCATGCTGGCTCCTCCACCGGCTCCAGAGGCTTCTCTGAGCACTGCTGTCGTGTCTGAGACACCGGCTGGTTTTTGTTGCCACTGGAGGTTGCGTCAGCATTTGTAGGGGGGTGGGAGGAGGGGTGTGCCCTTCCCAGCCCCACCCAGCCTCAAGGCCTCTGGCCAGGACCTGTTTCCGAGGAGAAACCTTTGAATCCACCTGCCCTGGGTCTAGCTAAAGGGAGGGGAAAAAAAAAGGAAGTGTGTCAGCCTTATCCAGGATAGTTGCCTCCTCAGGCAGGACCTTATCTGCTGCTGATTTCTCTCTGCTTGTTCGAATCTTACCCTTCACTTGGAAGGTGATTGCCCCAAGCAGAATAATGCAATCCTGTCCTCCTGTATCCGATGAGCTGGCTCCAGAAATTATCTCCCCTCTCTCTCCTGTCATGTCCACGGCTCGCCCGCTACAAACGTGCAGTCATAGCGCTCACCTAAAAATTCCTTGGCCTCACCATCTCCTCCCCCTCTGCCTCATTTCTCAGCTTGCCTGCACAGCACAACTCTTGGGAGAGCTGTCTGCGGGCCACACCTTCGCCCCCCGTCTCTGTCCGCCCCATACTTCAGACGCCACCATTCCCTGGAACTGTCCTCGACAGAAGTCCACTAATGGCCTCCATGTTGCTAAGTCTAGGGTCAATTCTCAGATCTCTTCTTACCCCATCAGCAGACTGAGACACGGTTGATTACTCCCTCCTCCTTGAAATCACCTGGCCTGTGGATGGCACACTCTCCTGGTTTCCTTCCTGCCTCTCTGGCTGCTCCTTTGTCTCCTTTGTGGCTCTCATCCTTTACCCGATGACATGTTTGAGCACCTTCCTGCCCCCTCAGTCCTTGGACCTTCTCTCTCCTCTCTACGCTCTCTCCCTTGGAGATCTCATCCGCCCTCGTGGCCTTGTATTCTACCTATATGATGAAGGCTTTCAGATCTCCATCTCTAGCTCTGCTCTCCCCCTGGGGCTCCAGACTTGAATATCTAGGTGGCTACTTGACATCTTCACTTGAGAGCCTGCTGGACGCCTCCATCATAGAACGTCGAAAAACTGAACTTGAATTCTCCTAACCTGCCCCCGCCAACCTCTCCTCTCCTCTTTGCCATCTCAGTGAAGGATAACTCCACGAACTTGGCTCCTCATGCTAAAACCTTAGTCACACCAGACTCGTTCTCTCCCCCTCCATCCACATCCATTGGTCAATTCTCCTAAATCTCTCCTGCATTTTGAATTGAAGTGTATCAAACGTACAGTAAAATGCACAGATCCTGGGCAGAGTGACATGCCTTCACAAAGTGAACACGCTTACGGAACTACCACTCTGAGCAAAAAAAATGGAACACGATCAGCACCCTGGCCAGCCACTCTCCTCCTCCCTGTAGGCCACCACGGTCCTTATCTCACTTTGAACTTCATGAAAAGTGAATCTTACAGGGTATACTCTTTAGGGACTGCCTTCTTTGGCCCCAGATTGCATTTGTAATATGTTTGTTCCCATGACCATATAGGATTTACTGGGTGCGTATGCCACAATTTATCCAGTTTACTGCCGAGAGGCATTCAGGTTGTCACCTGTTTTCTGAATGTGATGAGTTGTACTGCTCTGGACAGTCTCCGCCCCTCCAACCCAGTTTTATTGAGAAACACTTGCCATGCATCATTGTATAAGTTTAAGGTACACAGCCTGATGATTTGATTGACATATATTGTGAAATGATTAGCACAACAGGATTAATTATCAATCATCCCCTCATACAGACACAACAGAAAGAAAACAATTTTTCTTTGTGATAAAGACTCTTGGGATCCATTCTCTTAGCAACTGTTCTATATCTCGTACAGTAGTGTGGGTATTTCTGTACCTGTCTTTTGGTGCACATTGGTGTATATTTCTGTGGAATGTGTGCATGGGAATAGAATGCTGGGTCTCCTGGTATAAAGCCAACTAGTTTTCCAAGGCAGTTGTATACACCTCCTCTCCTACAGCCCCATATGCTTGCTTGCTTCACATCCTCCTCGACCTTTTAACCACTATAGTGAGTGCGTGGAGGGACTTCATAGAGGTTATAGGATTTTTGTAATGCCAAATAAGGTTGAGCACATTTTAATATGCTTATTGGCCATTCGGATTTTGTTTTCTGTGCAGTTCTTGTTGTAGTCTTTTGTTGATTTCAGTATGCCTTGTATTAGAAACCTGCTTTACACCCCCATAGCCAGCCTCTTTGATCGACTTGACACCGACTTTTTTTTTTTTAGTTTATTTATTTTGGGAGAGAGAGAGAGAGAGAGAGAGAGAGAGAGATTCGCAAGCAGGCTCCATGTTGTCAGCACAGAGCCCAACACAGGGCTCAAACCCAGGAACAATGAGATCAGGACCTGAGTTGAAATTAAGAGCAGATGCTTAACCGGCTGAGACACCCAGGCTCCCTGACGCCAGCTTTCTTATTGGTCCCTCTGTCTCTATGCGGGTTGACCCTCCCACAGTCTCAGCACAGCCAGAGGGACGGCTGGGCCAAAGAGTCTGTGAACGCTCAAGCTTGGGAGTAGAGCCAAAACATTTTCCAAAATATTGCATCAGTTTACATTCTGGGAATATGTGAGAGATCTCATAGATGCAGACCCTCTCTGAGCCTTGTACGAATAGACTTATTATTATTATCATTTTTTGCTAGGGTTGTGAAGCGATATCTTGTTGTGGTCTTGATTTGCATTTCCTGATCACTAATGGTAAACATGCCTTTATTCGTAGGCTTTTCCTCTTCTGGGAAAAGCTCTTTTTTTTTTTTAAGTTTATTTATTTATTTTTGAGAAGAGAGAATGAGGGTGAGGGGGAGCATGCATGTGACCAGGCGAGGGGCAGAGAGAGAGAGAGGGAGAGAGAGAATCCCAAGCAGGCTCTGTGTTGTCAGCACAGAGCCCAACGTGAGGCTCCGTCTCACAACCGGTGAGATCGTGACCTGAACTGAAATCAAGAGTTGGTCGCCCCACCGACTGAGTCACCGAGTCACCTTAAAAAGCTCATTCTGAATTTTTGCCCATTTCTCTACAGCACTGTTTGCAGGTTTTGTCTGAATTTAAATTAGGTACTTATGCTACTAGTCCTTTATTGGTTGCTTATATCGTGAATCTCTTCTCCCGACATTTAGCTTGTCTTTTAAAGTGTCATTTGATGAACAAACATTTTTAATTTTAAAATAGCCGTGCTTATCTGTCTTTTATTCCATAGATATTGCTTGGTGTGATTTGGGAAACCTCTTCCTCTCTGTATCTTCTACTAAGAATTTCAAGTTTTCTTTTGCATGTGTAAGTTCTTAATTCATCTGGATTCTTACACAGTATGAGTCAGGTTCCACTTTTGGTTTTTAACACATAGATGATCGTCTTTTGAAGTTCCATTTGTTGAACACTCCCCCCTTTCCTCGATGGTATAGTGCATCACCTCTCTCGTGTGTACCACAGCATTCCAGGTCTGACTCGGGGCTTTTGTTCTCTCCCATCGATAAATGAATCCATCTCAGCCAGTGCCACACCATGTTAACTGTTAGTTCTCATCTCTGGGAGCATGAGTCTCCTTCTTGTTTTTCTATCTGAGAAGTGTCCAGGCTGGGGGTGCCTGGGTGGCTCAGTCAGTTAAGCATCTGACTCTTGATTTTGGCTCAGGCCATGATCTCGGGTTTGTGAGTTCGAGCCCCACATTGGGCTCTCTGCTGTCAGCACAGAGCCCACTTCAGATCCTCTGTCTCCCTTTCTCTCTGCCCCTGGCCCACTTGTGCTCTCTCTCAAAAATAAATAAACATTTGAAAAAAATTGTCCAGGCTATGATTACCCCTTCACTCATCCATATACATTTTCAAATTATCTTAACAAGTTCCAAACAATCTCTCGTAAAACGTTGCAGTTCATAAAATGTTGAACTCACAGTTCATTTTGAACAAACGCATATGTGAATAAAAATGAAAGAAAGAAAAACTGGATTAAGTTCTCGGGTCATAATATCTAGTAAAATAGCAATAGAGACACCCAAAAGAAAACACAAGGCAGAAAATAAAGGTAAAAGCAGAAATTAATGAACTAGAGATTAGAGAAAGAATAGATCTAATTAATAAATTAAAATTTTGTTTTCTAAAGAAATCAATGAAATAAACTACCAGTTGATGTAATCAAGAGGAAAAGGGATAAGCCACACAAGCACAAAATGAGAAAGGACAGTGGAGAGATAATTGAACAGAATAAATTTTGAAATTCAAAGGAAACTATGGTGCAAACTTCATTGCAAATAAATTTGCATTCTTGGATGAAGTTGATAGCTTCCTGGGGAAATGTAACTTACCAAACTGACCTAAATAAAGATAGAACGATTAAATAGATTAATTGCCATAAAAGAAACAGAGAAAATTATCAAGGAATTTCCTTACGAAACACTCCGCATTCTGATGGTTTCACAGGAGAATTTTGCCAAATCTTTAGGGACCAGATAGTCCCAATGCTCCATAGATTGTTTCAAACCTTTAAAACAAAAAAAAAACCGGGGCGCCTGGGTGGCTCAGTCGGTTAAGCCTCCGACTTAGGCTCAGGTCATGATCTCGCGGTCCCTGAGTTTGAGCCCCGTGTGGGGCTCTGTGCTGACAGCTCAGAGCCTGGAGCCTGTTTCAGATTCTGTGTCTCCCTCTCTCTCTCTGACCCTCCCCCATTCATGCTCTGTCTCTCTCTGTCTCAAAAATAAATAAACGTTAAAAAATAAATAAATAAATAAATAAAGCTCTAAAAAAAAAAAAACTTCCAAATTTTTTCTTATATAGTAAGTATAACATGGATATTTAAGCAATTTTTTAGAAAGCAGTATGCAGGGATGCCTGGGTGGCTCAGTTGGTTAAGCAACTGACTTTAGCGCAGGTCATGATCTCATGGTTTGTGAGTTTGAGCCCCATGTCCGGATCTGTGCTGACAGCTCAGAGCCTGGAGCCTGTTTTGGATTCTGTGTCTCCCTCTCTCTCTGCCCCTCCCATGCTCACACTCTGTTTCTCTTTCCTTCAAAAATAAATAAACATTAAAAAAAATTTTTTTTAAAAGAAAGCAGTATGCCAAAAAGGGAACTACAGACTTATTGAATTGCTTATGAATATTAATGCC